>NC_086454.1:299803580-300103580 GCF_028390025.1 Pseudophryne corroboree | reverse complement strand
TAGTGTAATAGTGCGGCACAGATGATAGGACATACTCCATAGTGTAATAATGTGGCACAGATGATAGGACATACTCCATAGTGTACTAGTGCAGCACAGATGTTAGGACATACTCCATAGTGTAATAGTGCGGCACAGATGATAGGGCATACTCCATAGTGTAATAGTGCAGCACAGATGATAGGGCATACTCCATAGTGTAATAGTGCAGCAGAGATGATAGGGCATACTCCATAGTGTAATAGTGCGGCACAGATGATAGGACATACTCCATAGTGTAATAGTGTGGCACAGATGATAGGACACACTCCATAGTGTAATAGTGCGGCACAGATGATAGGGCACACTCCATAGTGTAATAGTCTGTCACAGATGATAGGACATACTCCATAGTGTAATAGTGTGGCACAGATGATAGGACATACTCCATAGTGTAATAGTGCAGCACAGATGATAGGTCATACTCCATAGTGTAATAGTGTGTCACAGATGATAGGGCACACTCCATAGTGTAATAGTGCAGCACAGATGATAGGTCATACTCCATAGTGTAATAGTGTGTCACAGATGATAGGACACACTCCATAGTGTAATAGTGCAGCACAGATGATAGGGCATACTCCATAGTGTAATAGTGCGGCACAGATGATAGGACACACTCCATAGTGTAATAGTGCAGCACAGATGATAGGTCATACTCCATAGTGTAATAGTGTGTCACAGATGATAGGACACACTCCATAGTGTAATAGTGCAGCACAGATGATAGGGCATACTCCATAGTGTAATAGTGTAGCACAGATGATAGGGCACACTCCATAGTGTAATAGTGCGGCACAGATGATAGGACATACTCCATAGTGTAATAGTGCGGCACAGATGATAGGGCATACTCCATAGTGTAATAGTGCGGCACAGATGATAGGACATACTCCATAGTGTAATAATGTGGCACAGATGATAGGACATACTCCATAGTGTAATAGTGTGGCACAGATGATAGGACACACTCCATAGTGTAATAGTGCGGCACAGATGATAGGGCATACTCCATAGTGTAATAGTGCCTCACAGATGATAGGGCATACTCCATAGTGTAATAGTGCAGCACAGATAATAGGACATACTCCATAGTGTACTAGTGCAGCACAGATGTTAGGACATACTCCATAGTGTAATAGTGCGGCACAGATGATAGGACATACTCCATAGTGTAATAGTGTAGAACAGATGATAGGACATACTCCATAGTGTAATAGTGCAGCACAGATGATAGGACATACTCCATAGTGTAATAGTGCAGCACATATGATACGACATACTCCATAGTGTAATAGTGTGGCACAGATGATAGGGCATACTCCATAGTGTAATAGTGCAGCACAGATGATAGGGCATACTCCATAGTGTTATAGTGCGGCACAGATGATAGGACATACTCCATAGTGTAATAGTGTAGCACAGATGATAGGACATACTCCATAGTGTAATAGTGTAGCACAGATGATAGGACATACTCCATAGTGTAATAGTGTAGCACAGATGATAGGACATACTCCATAGTGTAATAGTGTGGCACAGATGATAGGACATACTCCATAGTGTAATAGTGCAGCACAGATGATAGGGCATACTCCATAGTGTAATAGTGTAGCACAGATGTTAGGACATACTCCATAGTGTAATAGTGTGGCACAGATGATAGGGCACACTCCATAGTGTAATAGTGCGGCACAGATGTTAGGACACACTCCATAGTGTAATAGTGCTGCACAGTGTATAGGACATACTCCATAGTGTAATAGTGTGGCACAGATGATAGGACACACTCCATAGTGTAATAGTGTGGCACATATGATAGGACATACTCCATAGTGTAATAGTGTGGCACAGATGTTAGGACACACTCCATAGTGTAATAGTGCTGCACAGTGTATAGGACGTACTCCATAGTGTAATAGTGTGGCACAGATGATAGGACATACTCCATAGTGTAATAGTGTGGCACAGATGATAGGACATACTCCATAGTGTAATAGTGTGGCACATATGATAGGACATACTCCATAGTGTAATAGTGTGGCACAGATGATAGGACATACTCCATAGTGTAATAGTGCGGCACAGATGTTAGGACACACTCCATAGTGTAATAGTGCTGCACAGTGTATAGGACATACTCCATAGTGTAATAGTGTGGCACAGATGATAGGACATACTCCATAGTGTAATAGTGTGGCACATATGATAGGACATACTCCATAGTGTAATAGTGTGGCACAGATGTTAGAAAACACTCCATAGTGTAATAGTGCTGCACAGTGTATAGGACATACTCCATAGTGTAATAGTGTGGCACAGATGATAGGACACACTCCATAGTGTAATAGTGCTGCACAGTGTATAGGACATACTCCATAGTGTAATAGTGTGGCACAGATGATAAGACACACTCCATAGTGTAATAGTGTGGCACATATGATAGGACATACTCCATAGTGTAATAGTGTGGCACAGATGTTAGGACACACTCCATAGTGTAATAGTGTGGCACAGATGATAGGACATACTCCATAGTGTAATAGTGCGGCACAGATGATAGGACATACTCCATAGTGTAATAGTGCGGCACAGATGTTAGGTGATACTCCATAGTGTAATAGTGTGTCACAGATGATAGGGCACACTCCATAGTGTAATAGTGCAGCACAGATGATAGGGCACACTCCATAGTGTATTAGTGCAGCACAGATGATAGGACATACGCCATAGTGTAATAGTGCAGCACAGATGATAGGACATACTCCATAGTGTATTAGTGCAGCACAGATGATAGGACATACTTCATAGTGTAATAGTGCAGCACAGATGATAGGACATACTCTATAGTGTAATAGTGTGGCACAGATGATAGGACATACTCCATAGTGTAATAGTGTGTCACAGATGATAGGGCACACTCCATAGTGTAATAGTGCGGCACAGATGATAGGGCATACTCCATAGTGTAATAGTGTGGCACAGATGATAGGACATACTCCATAGTGTAATAGTGTGGCACAGATGATAGGACATACTCCATAGTGTAATAGTGTGGCACATATGATAGGACATACTCCATAGTGTAATAGTGTGGCACAGATGATAGGACATACTCCATAGTGTAATAGTGCGGCACAGATGTTAGGACACACTCCATAGTGTAATAGTGCTGCACAGTGTATAGGACATACTCCATAGTGTAATAGTGTGGCACAGATGATAGGACATACTCCATAGTGTAATAGTGTGGCACAGATGATAGGACATACTCCATAGTGTAATAGTGTGGCACAGATGTTAGAAAACACTTCATAGTGTAATAGTGCTGCACAGTGTATAGGACATACTCCATAGTGTAATAGTGTGGCACAGATGATAGGACACACTCCATAGTGTAATAGTGCTGCACAGTGTATAGGACATACTCCATAGTGTAATAGTGTGGCACAGATGATAAGACACACTCCATAGTGTAATAGTGTGGCACATATGATAGGACATACTCCATAGTGTAATAGTGTGGCACAGATGTTAGGACACACTCCATAGTGTAATAGTGTGGCACAGATGATAGGACATACTCCATAGTGTAATAGTGCGGCACAGATGATAGGACATACTCCATAGTGTAATAGTGCGGCACAGATGTTAGGTGATACTCCATAGTGTAATAGTGTGTCACAGATGATAGGGCACACTCCATAGTGTAATAGTGCAGCACAGATGATAGGGCACACTCCATAGTGTATTAGTGCAGCACAGATGATAGGACATACTCCATAGTGTAATAGTGCAGCACAGATGATAGGACATACTCCATAGTGTATTAGTGCAGCACAGATGATAGGACATACTTCATAGTGTAATAGTGCAGCACAGATGATAGGACATACTCTATAGTGTAATAGTGTGGCACAGATGATAGGACATACTCCATAGTATAATAGTGTGTCACAGATGATAGGGCACACTCCATAGTGTAATAGTGCGGCACAGATGATAGGGCATACTCCATAGTGTAATAGTGCAGCACAGATGATAGGTCATACTCCATAATGTAATAGTGTGGCACAGATGATAGGACATACTCCATAGTGTAATAGTACGGTACAGATGATAGGACATACTCCATAGTGTAATAGTGTGGCACAGATGATAGGTCATACTCCATAGTGTAATAGTGTGGCACAGATGATAGGACACACTCCATAGTGTAATAGTGCAGCACAGATGATAGGGCATACTCCATAGTGTAATAGTGCAGCACAGATGATAGGACATACTCCATAGTGTAATAGTGCAGCACAGATTATAGGACATACTCCATAGTGTAATAGTACCTCACAGATGATAGGACACACTCCATAGTGTAATAGTGCAGCACAGATGATAGGACATACTCCATAGTGTAATAGTGCAGCACAGATTATAGGACATACTCCATAGTGTAATAGTACCTCACAGATGATAGGACACATTCCATAGTGTAATAGTGCAGAACAGATGATAGGACATACTCCATAGTGTAATAGTGCGGCACAGATGATAGGACATACTCCATAGTGTAATAGTGCGGCACAGATGATAGGGCATACTCCATAGTGTAATAGTGCGGCACAGATGATAGGACATACTCCATAGTGTAATAATGTGGCACAGATGATAGGACATACTCCATAATGTACTAGTGCAGCACAGATGATAGGAGACACTCCATAGTGTAATAGTGCAGCACAGATGATAGGGCATATTCCATAGTGTAATAGTGTAGCAGAGATGATAGGGCACACTCCATAGTGTAATAGTGCGGCACAGATGATAGGACATACTCCATAGTGTAATAGTGCGGCACAGATGATAGGGCATACTCCATAGTGTAATAGTGCGGCACAGATGATAGGACATACTCCATAGTGTAATAATGTGGCACAGATGATAGGACATACTCCATAGTGTACTAGTGCAGCACAGATGTTAGGACATACTCCATAGTGTAATAGTGCGGCACAGATGATAGGGCATACTCCATAGTGTAATAGTGCAGCACAGATGATAGGGCATACTCCATAGTGTAATAGTGCAGCAGAGATGATAGGGCATACTCCATAGTGTAATAGTGCGGCACAGATGATAGGACATACTCCATAGTGTAATAGTGTGGCACAGATGATAGGACACACTCCATAGTGTAATAGTGCGGCACAGATGATAGGGCACACTCCATAGTGTAATAGTCTGTCACAGATGATAGGACATACTCCATAGTGTAATAGTGTGGCACAGATGATAGGACATACTCCATAGTGTAATAGTGCAGCACAGATGATAGGTCATACTCCATAGTGTAATAGTGTGTCACAGATGATAGGGCACACTCCATAGTGTAATAGTGCAGCACAGATGATAGGTCATACTCCATAGTGTAATAGTGTGTCACAGATGATAGGACACACTCCATAGTGTAATAGTGCAGCACAGATGATAGGGCATACTCCATAGTGTAATAGTGCGGCACAGATGATAGGACACACTCCATAGTGTAATAGTGCAGCACAGATGATAGGTCATACTCCATAGTGTAATAGTGTGTCACAGATGATAGGACACACTCCATAGTGTAATAGTGCAGCACAGATGATAGGGCATACTCCATAGTGTAATAGTGTAGCACAGATGATAGGGCACACTCCATAGTGTAATAGTGCGGCACAGATGATAGGACATACTCCATAGTGTAATAGTGTGGCACAGATGATAGGGCATACTCCATAGTGTAATAGTGCGGCACAGATGATAGGACATACTCCATAGTGTAATAATGTGGCACAGATGATAGGACATACTCCATAGTGTAATAGTGTGGCACAGATGATAGGACACACTCCATAGTGTAATAGTGCGGCACAGATGATAGGGCATACTCCATAGTGTAATAGTGCCTCACAGATGATAGGGCATACTCCATAGTGTAATAGTGCAGCACAGATAATAGGACATACTCCATAGTGTACTAGTGCAGCACAGATGTTAGGACATACTCCATAGTGTAATAGTGCGGCACAGATGATAGGACATACTCCATAGTGTAATAGTGTAGAACAGATGATAGGACATACTCCATAGTGTAATAGTGCAGCACAGATGATAGGACATACTCCATAGTGTAATAGTGCAGCACATATGATACGACATACTCCATAGTGTAATAGTGTGGCACAGATGATAGGGCATACTCCATAGTGTAATAGTGCAGCACAGATGATAGGGCATACTCCATAGTGTTATAGTGCGGCACAGATGATAGGACATACTCCATAGTGTAATAGTGTAGCACAGATGATAGGACATACTCCATAGTGTAATAGTGTAGAACAGATGATAGGACATACTCCATAGTGTAATAGTGTAGCACAGATGATAGGGCATACTCCATAGTGTAATAGTGCAGCACAGATGTTAGGACACACTCCATAGTGTAATATTGCGGCACAAATGATAGGACATACTCCATATTGTAAAATTGCGGCACAAATGATAGGACATACTCCATAGTGTAATAGTGCCTCATAGATGATAGGTCACACTCCATAGTGTAATAGTGTGTCACAGATGATAGGACATACTCCATAGTGTAATAGTGCGGCACAGATGATAGGACATACTCCATAGTGTAATATGCGGCACATATGATAGGGCATACTCCATAGTGTAATATGCGGCACATATGATAGGACATACTCCATAGTGTAATAGTGCAGCACAGATGATAGGACATACTCCATAGTGTAATAGTGCGGCACAGATGTTAGGACACACTCCATAGTGTAATATTGCGGCACACATGATAGGACATACTCCATAGTGTAATATGCGGCACATATGATAGGACATACTCCATAGTGTAATAGTACCTCACAGATGATAGGACACACTCCATAGTGTAATAGTGCAGCACAGATGATAGGACATACTCCATAGTGTAATAGTGCAGCACAGATTATAGGACATACTCCATAGTGTAATAGTACCTCACAGATGATAGGACACACTCCACAGTGTAATAGTGCAGAACAGATGATAGGACATACTCCATAGTGTAATAGTGCGGCACAGATGATAGGACATACTCCATAGTGTAATAGTGCGGCACAGATGATAGGGCATACTCCATAGTGTAATAGTGCGGCACAGATGATAGGACATACTCCATAGTGTAATAATGTGGCACAGATGATAGGACATACTCCATAATGTACTAGTGCAGCACAGATGATAGGAGACACTCCATAGTGTAATAGTGCAGCACAGATGATAGGGCATATTCCATAGTGTAATAGTGTAGCAGAGATGATAGGGCACACTCCATAGTGTAATAGTGCGGCACAGATGATAGGACATACTCCATAGTGTAATAGTGCGGCACAGATGATAGGGCATACTCCATAGTGTAATAGTGCGGCACAGATGATAGGACATACTCCATAGTGTAATAATGTGGCACAGATGATAGGACATACTCCATAGTGTACTAGTGCAGCACAGATGTTAGGACATACTCCATAGTGTAATAGTGCGGCACAGATGATAGGGCATACTCCATAGTGTAATAGTGCAGCACAGATGATAGGGCATACTCCATAGTGTAATAGTGCAGCAGAGATGATAGGGCATACTCCATAGTGTAATAGTGCGGCACAGATGATAGGACACACTCCATAGTGTAATAGTGTGGCACAGATGATAGGACACACTCCATAGTGTAATAGTGCGGCACAGATGATAGGGCACACTCCATAGTGTAATAGTCTGTCACAGATGATAGGACATACTCCATAGTGTAATAGTGTGGCACAGATGATAGGACATACTCCATAGTGTAATAGTGCAGCACAGATGATAGGTCATACTCCATAGTGTAATAGTGTGTCACAGATGATAGGGCACACTCCATAGTGTAATAGTGCAGCACAGATGATAGGTCATACTCCATAGTGTAATAGTGTGTCACAGATGATAGGACACACTCCATAGTGTAATAGTGCAGCACAGATGATAGGGCATACTCCATAGTGTAATAGTGCGGCACAGATGATAGGACACACTCCATAGTGTAATAGTGCAGCACAGATGATAGGTCACACTCCATAGTGTAATAGTGTGTCACAGATGATAGGACACACTCCATAGTGTAATAGTGCAGCACAGATGATAGGGCATACTCCATAGTGTAATAGTGTAGCACAGATGATAGGGCACACTCCATAGTGTAATAGTGCGGCACAGATGATAGGACATACTCCATAGTGTAATAGTGCGGCACAGATGATAGGGCATACTCCATAGTGTAATAGTGCGGCACAGATGATAGGACATACTCCATAGTGTAATAATGTGGCACAGATGATAGGACATACTCCATAGTGTAATAGTGTGGCACAGATGATAGGACACACTCCATAGTGTAATAGTGCGGCACAGATGATAGGGCATACTCCATAGTGTAATAGTGCCTCACAGATGATAGGGCATACTCCATAGTGTAATAGTGCAGCACAGATAATAGGACATACTCCATAGTGTACTAGTGCAGCACAGATGTTAGGACATACTCCATAGTGTAATAGTGCGGCACAGATGATAGGACATACTCCATAGTGTAATAGTGTAGAACAGATGATAGGACATACTCCATAGTGTAATAGTGCAGCACAGATGATAGGACATACTCCATAGTGTAATAGTGCAGCACATATGATACGACATACTCCATAGTGTAATAGTGTGGCACAGATGATAGGGCATACTCCATAGTGTAATAGTGCAGCACAGATGATAGGGCATACTCCATAGTGTTATAGTGCGGCACAGATGATAGGACATACTCCATAGTGTAATAGTGTAGCACAGATGATAGGACATACTCCATAGTGTAATAGTGTAGAACAGATGATAGGACATACTCCATAGTGTAATAGTGTAGCACAGATGATAGGGCATACTCCATAGTGTAATAGTGCAGCACAGATGTTAGGACACACTCCATAGTGTAATATTGCGGCACAAATGATAGGACATACTCCATATTGTAAAATTGCGGCACAAATGATAGGACATACTCCATAGTGTAATAGTGCCTCATAGATGATAGGTCACACTCCATAGTGTAATAGTGTGTCACAGATGATAGGACATACTCCATAGTGTAATAGTGCGGCACAGATGATAGGACATACTCCATAGTGTAATATGCGGCACATATGATAGGGCATACTCCATAGTGTAATATGCGGCACATATGATAGGACATACTCCATAGTGTAATAGTGCAGGACATATGATAGGACATACTCCATAGTGTAATATGCGGTACAGATGATAGGACATACTCCATAGTGTAGTAGTGCAGCACAGATGATAGGACACACTCCATAGTGTTATAGTGTAGCACATATGATAGGACATACTCCATAGTGTAATAGTGTAGCACAGATGATAGGACATACTCCATAGTGTAATAGTGCAGCACAGATGATAGGACATACTCCATAGTGTAATAGTGCAGCACAGATGATAGGACATACTCCATAGTGTAATAGTGTAGCACATATGATAGGACATACTCCATAGTGTAATAGTGCAGCACAGATGATAGGGCATACTCCATAGTGTAATAGTGTGGCACAGATGATAGGACATACTCCATAGTGTAATAGTGCAGCACAGATGATAGGACATACTCCATAGTGTAATAGTGCGGTACAGATGATAGGACATACTCCATAGTGTAATAGTGCAGCACAGATGATAGGGCATACTCCATAGTGTAATAGTGTGGCACAGATGATAGGACATACTCCATAGTGAAATAGTGCAGAACAGATGATAGGGCATACTCCATAGTGTAATAGTGTGGCACAGATGATAGGGCATACTCCATAGTGTAATAGTGTGGCACAGATGATAGGGCATACTCCATAGTGTAATAGTGTGGCACAGATGATAGGACATACTCCATAGTGTAATAGTGTGTCACAGATGATTGGGCATACTCCATAGTGTAATAGTGCAGCACAGATGATAGGACATACTCCATAGTGTAATAGTGCAGCACAGATGATAGGGCATACTCCATAGTGTAATAGTGTGGCACAGATGATAGGACATACTCCATAGTGTAATAGTGCAGAACAGATGATAGGGCATACTCCATAGTGTAATAGTGCAAAACAGATGATAGGACATACTCCATAGTGTAATAGTGCAGCACATATGATAGGACATACTCCATAGTGTAATATGCGGCACATATGATAGGACATACTCCATAGTGTAATATGCGGCACATATGATAGGACATACTCCATAGTGTAATAGTGCAGCACAGATGTTAGGACATACTCCATAGTTTAATAGTGTGGCACAGATGATAGGACACACTCCATAGTGTAATAGTGTAGCACAGATGATAGGGCATACTCCATAGTGTAATAGTGCAGCACAGATGTTAGGACATACTCCATAGTGTAATAGTGTGGCACAGATGATAGGACACACTCCATAGTGTAATAGTGTGGCACATATGATAGGGCATACTCCATAGTGTAATAGTGTAGAACAGATGATAGGACATACTCCATAGTGTAATAGTGCGGCACAGATGATAGGACACACTCCATAGTGTAATAGTGTGGCACATATGATAGGACACACTCCATAGTGTAATAGTGCGGCACAGATGATAGGACATACTCCATAGTGTAATAGTGCGGCACAGATGATAGGACATACTCCATAGTGTAATAGTGCGGCACAGATGATAGGACATACTCCATAGTGTAATAGTGCGGCACAGATGATAGGACATACTCCATAGTGTAATAGTGCGGCACAGATGATAGGACATACTCCATAGTGTAATAGTGTGGCACAGATGTTAGGACATACTCCATAGTGTAATAGTGCGGCACAGATGATAGGACATACTCCATAGTGTAATAGTGCAGCACAGATGTTAGGACATACTCCATAGTTTAATAGTGTGGCACATATGATAGGACATACTCCATAGTGTAATAGTGTAGCACAGATGATAGGGCATACTCCATAGTGTAATAGTGTGGCACAGATGTTAGGACACACTCCATAGTGTAATAGTGCTGCACAGTGTATAGGACATACTCCATAGTGTAATAGTGTGGCACAGATGATAGGACATACTCCATAGTGTAATAGTGTGGCACAGATGATAGGACATACTCCATAGTGTAATATTGTGGCACAGATGATAGGACATACTCCATAGTGTAATAGTGCAGCACAGATGATAGGACATACTCCATAGTGTAATAGTGCAGCACAGATGATAGGACATACTCCATAGTGTAATAGTATAGCACAGATGATAGGACATACTCCATAGTGTAGCACAGATGATAGGACATACTCCATAGTGTAATAGTGTAGCACAGATGATAGGACATACTCCATAGTGTAGCACAGATGATAGGACATACTCCATAGTGTAATAGTGCAGCACAGATGATAGGACATACTCCATAGTGTAATAGTGCAGCACAGATGATAGGACATACTCCATAGTGTAGCACAGATGATAGGACATACTCCATAGTGTAATAGTGTAGCACAGATGATAGGACATACTCCATAGTGTAATAGTGTAGCACAGATGATAGGACATACTCCATAGTGTAATAGTGTAGCACAGATGATAGGACATACTCCATAGTGTAATAGTGTGGCACAGATGATAGGACATACTCCATAGTGTAATAGTGTGGCACAGATGATAGGACATACTCCATAGTGTAATAGTGTGGCACAGATGATAGGACATACTCCATAGTGTAATAGTGTGGCACAGATGATAGGACATACTCCATAGTGTAATAGTGCGGCACAGATGTTAGGACACACTCCATAGTGTAATAGTGCTGCACAGTGTATAGGACATACTCCATAGTGTAATAGTGTGGCACAGATGATAGGACATACTCCATAGTGTAATAGTGTGGCACATATGATAGGACATACTCCATAGTGTAATAGTGTGGCACAGATGATAGGACATACTCCATAGTGTAATAGTGCGGCACAGATGTTAGGACACACTCCATAGTGTAATAGTGCTGCACAGTGTATAGGACATACTCCATAGTGTAATAGTGTGGCACAGATGATAGGACATACTCCATAGTGTAATAGTGTGGCACATATGATAGGACATACTCCATAGTGTAATAGTGTGGCACAGATGTTAGAAAACACTTCATAGTGTAATAGTGCTGCACAGTGTATAGGACATACTCCATAGTGTAATAGTGTGGCACAGATGATAGGACACACTCCATAGTGTAATAGTGCTGCACAGTGTATAGGACATACTCCATAGTGTAATAGTGTGGCACAGATGATAAGACACACTCCATAGTGTAATAGTGTGGCACATATGATAGGACATACTCCATAGTGTAATAGTGTGGCACAGATGTTAGGACACACTCCATAGTGTAATAGTGTGGCACAAATGATAGGACATACTCCATAGTGTAATAGTGCGGCACAGATGATAGGACATACTCCATAGTGTAATAGTGCGGCACAGATGTTAGGTGATACTCCATAGTGTAATAGTGTGTCACAGATGATAGGGCACACTCCATAGTGTAATAGTGCAGCACAGATGATAGGGCACACTCCATAGTGTATTAGTGCAGCACAGATGATAGGACATACTCCATAGTGTAATAGTGCAGCACAGATGATAGGACATACTCCATAGTGTATTAGTGCAGCACAGATGATAGGACATACTTCATAGTGTAATAGTGCAGCACAGATGATAGGACATACTCTATAGTGTAATAGTGTGGCACAGATGATAGGACATACTCCATAGTGTAATAGTGTGTCACAGATGATAGGGCACACTCCATAGTGTAATAGTGCGGCACAGATGATAGGGCATACTCCATAGTGTAATAGTGCAGCACAGATGATAGGTCATACTCCATAATGTAATAGTGTGGCACAGATGATAGGACATACTCCATAGTGTAATAGTACGGTACAGATGATAGGACATACTCCATAGTGTAATAGTGTGGCACAGATGATAGGTCATACTCCATAGTGTAATAGTGTGGCACAGATGATAGGACACACTCCATAGTGTAATAGTGCAGCACAGATGATAGGGCATACTCCATAGTGTAATAGTGCAGCACAGATGATAGGACATACTCCATAGTGTAATAGTGCAGCACAGATGATAGGACATACTCCATAGTGTAATAGTACCTCACAGATGATAGGACACACTCCATAGTGTAATAGTGCAGCACAGATGATAGGACATACTCCATAGTGTAATAGTGCAGCACAGATTATAGGACATACTCCATAGTGTAATAGTACCTCACAGATGATAGGACACACTCCATAGTGTAATAGTGCAGAACAGATGATAGGACATACTCCATAGTGTAATAGTGCGGCACAGATGATAGGACATACTCCATAGTGTAATAGTGCGGCACAGATGATAGGGCATACTCCATAGTGTAATAGTGCGGCACAGATGATAGGACATACTCCATAGTGTAATAATGTGGCACAGATGATAGGACATACTCCATAATGTACTAGTGCAGCACAGATGATAGGAGACACTCCATAGTGTAATAGTGCAGCACAGATGATAGGGCATATTCCATAGTGTAATAGTGTAGCAGAGATGATAGGGCACACTCCATAGTGTAATAGTGCGGCACAGATGATAGGACATACTCCATAGTGTAATAGTGCGGCACAGATGATAGGGCATACTCCATAGTGTAATAGTGCGGCACAGATGATAGGACATACTCCATAGTGTAATAATGTGGCACAGATGATAGGACATACTCCATAGTGTACTAGTGCAGCACAGATGTTAGGACATACTCCATAGTGTAATAGTGCGGCACAGATGATAGGGCATACTCCATAGTGTAATAGTGCAGCACAGATGATAGGGCATACTCCATAGTGTAATAGTGCAGCAGAGATGATAGGGCATACTCCATAGTGTAATAGTGCGGCACAGATGATAGGACATACTCCATAGTGTAATAGTGTGGCACAGATGATAGGACACACTCCATAGTGTAATAGTGCGGCACAGATGATAGGGCACACTCCATAGTGTAATAGTCTGTCACAGATGATAGGACATACTCCATAGTGTAATAGTGTGGCACAGATGATAGGACATACTCCATAGTGTAATAGTGCAGCACAGATGATAGGTCATACTCCATAGTGTAATAGTGTGTCACAGATGATAGGGCACACTCCATAGTGTAATAGTGCAGCACAGATGATAGGTCATACTCCATAGTGTAATAGTGTGTCACAGATGATAGGACACACTCCATAGTGTAATAGTGCAGCACAGATGATAGGGCATACTCCATAGTGTAATAGTGCGGCACAGATGATAGGACACACTCCATAGTGTAATAGTGCAGCACAGATGATAGGTCATACTCCATAGTGTAATAGTGTGTCACAGATGATAGGACACACTCCATAGTGTAATAGTGCAGCACAGATGATAGGGCATACTCCATAGTGTAATAGTGTAGCACAGATGATAGGGCACACTCCATAGTGTAATAGTGCGGCACAGATGATAGGACATACTCCATAGTGTAATAGTGCGGCACAGATGATAGGGCATACTCCATAGTGTAATAGTGCGGCACAGATGATAGGACATACTCCATAGTGTAATAATGTGGCACAGATGATAGGACATACTCCATAGTGTAATAGTGTGGCACAGATGATAGGACACACTCCATAGTGTAATAGTGCGGCACAGATGATAGGGTATACTCCATAGTGTAATAGTGCCTCACAGATGATAGGGCATACTCCATAGTGTAATAGTGCAGCACAGATAATAGGACATACTCCATAGTGTACTAGTGCAGCACAGATGTTAGGACATACTCCATAGTGTAATAGTGCGGCACAGATGATAGGACATACTCCATAGTGTAATAGTGTAGAACAGATGATAGGACATACTCCATAGTGTAATAGTGCAGCACAGATGATAGGACATACTCCATAGTGTAATAGTGCAGCACATATGATACGACATACTCCATAGTGTAATAGTGTGGCACAGATGATAGGGCATACTCCATAGTGTAATATTGCGGCACAAATGATAGGACATACTCCATATTGTAAAATTGCGGCACAAATGATAGGACATACTCCATAGTGTAATAGTGCCTCATAGATGATAGGTCACACTCCATAGTGTAATAGTGTGTCACAGATGATAGGACATACTCCATAGTGTAATAGTGCGGCACAGATGATAGGACATACTCCATAGTGTAATATGCGGCACATATGATAGGGCATACTCCATAGTGTAATATGCGGCACATATGATAGGACATACTCCATAGTGTAATAGTGCAGCACAGATGATAGGACATACTCCATAGTGTAATAGTGCGGCACAGATGTTAGGACACACTCCATAGTGTAATATTGCGGCACACATGATAGGACATACTCCATAGTGTAATATGCGGCACATATGATAGGACATACTCCATAGTGTAATATGCGGCACATATGATAGGACATACTCCATAGTGTAATAGTGCAGCACATATGATAGGACATACTCCATAGTGTAATAGTGCAGGACATATGATAGGACATACTCCATAGTGTAATATGCAGTACAGATGATAGGACATACTCCATAGTGTAGTAGTGCAGCACAGATGATAGGACACACTCCATAGTGTTATAGTGTAGCACATATGATAGGACATACTCCATAGTGTAATAGTGTAGCACAGATGATAGGACATACTCCATAGTGTAATAGTGCAGCACAGATGATAGGACATACTCCATAGTGTAATAGTGCAGCACAGATGATAGGACATACTCCATAGTGTAATAGTGTAGCACATATGATAGGACATACTCCATAGTGTAATAGTGCAGCACAGATGATAGGGCATACTCCATAGTGTAATAGTGTGGCACAGATGATAGGACATACTCCATAGTGTAATAGTGCAGCACAGATGATAGGACATACTCCATAGTGTAATAGTGCGGTACAGATGATAGGACATACTCCATAGTGTAATAGTGCAGCACAGATGATAGGGCATACTCCATAGTGTAATAGTGTGGCACAGATGATAGGACATACTCCATAGTGAAATAGTGCAGAACAGATGATAGGGCATACTCCATAGTGTAATAGTGTGGCACAGATGATAGGGCATACTCCATAGTGTAATAGTGTGGCACAGATGATAGGGCATACTCCATAGTGTAATAGTGTGGCACAGATGATAGGACATACTCCATAGTGTAATAGTGTGTCACAGATGATTGGGCATACTCCATAGTGTAATAGTGCAGCACAGATGATAGGACATACTCCATAGTGTAATAGTGCAGCACAGATGATAGGGCATACTCCATAGTGTAATAGTGTGGCACAGATGATAGGACATACTCCATAGTGTAATAGTGCAGAACAGATGATAGGGCATACTCCATAGTGTAATAGTGCAAAACAGATGATAGGACATACTCCATAGTGTAATAGTGCAGCACATATGATAGGACATACTCCATAGTGTAATATGCGGCACATATGATAGGACATACTCCATAGTGTAATATGCGGCACATATGATAGGACATACTCCATAGTGTAATAGTGCAGCACAGATGTTAGGACATACTCCATAGTTTAATAGTGTGGCACAGATGATAGGACACACTCCATAGTGTAATAGTGTAGCACAGATGATAGGGCATACTCCATAGTGTAATAGTGCAGCACAGATGTTAGGACATACTCCATAGTGTAATAGTGTGGCACAGATGATAGGACACACTCCATAGTGTAATAGTGTGGCACATATGATAGGGCATACTCCATAGTGTAATAGTGTAGAACAGATGATAGGACATACTCCATAGTGTAATAGTGCGGCACAGATGATAGGACACACTCCATAGTGTAATAGTGTGGCACATATGATAGGACACACTCCATAGTGTAATAGTGCGGCACAGATGATAGGACATACTCCATAGTGTAATAGTGCGGCACAGATGATAGGACATACTCCATAGTGTAATAGTGCGGCACAGATGATAGGACATACTCCATAGTGTAATAGTGCGGCACAGATGATAGGACATACTCCATAGTGTAATAGTGCGGCACAGATGATAGGACATACTCCATAGTGTAATAGTGTGGCACAGATGTTAGGACATACTCCATAGTGTAATAGTGCGGCACAGATGATAGGACATACTCCATAGTGTAATAGTGCAGCACAGATGTTAGGACATACTCCATAGTGTAATAGTGTGGCACATATGATAGGACATACTCCATAGTGTAATAGTGTAGCACAGATGATAGGGCATACTCCATAGTGTAATAGTGTGGCACAGATGTTAGGACACACTCCATAGTGTAATAGTGCTGCACAGTGTATAGGACATACTCCATAGTGTAATAGTGTGGCACAGATGATAGGACATACTCCATAGTGTAATAGTGTGGCACAGATGATAGGACATACTCCATAGTGTAATATTGTGGCACAGATGATAGGACATACTCCATAGTGTAATAGTGCAGCACAGATGATAGGACATACTCCATAGTGTAATAGTGCAGCACAGATGATAGGACATACTCCATAGTGTAATAGTATAGCACAGATGATAGGACATACTCCATAGTGTAGCACAGATGATAGGACATACTCCATAGTGTAATAGTGTAGCACAGATGATAGGACATACTCCATAGTGTAGCACAGATGATAGGACATACTCCATAGTGTAATAGTGCAGCACAGATGATAGGACATACTCCATAGTGTAATAGTGCAGCACAGATGATAGGACATACTCCATAGTGTAGCACAGATGATAGGACATACTCCATAGTGTAATAGTGTAGCACAGATGATAGGACATACTCCATAGTGTAATAGTGTAGCACAGATGATAGGACATACTCCATAGTGTAATAGTGTAGCACAGATGATAGGACATACTCCATAGTGTAATAGTGTGGCACAGATGATAGGACATACTCCATAGTGTAATAGTGCAGCACAGATGATAGGGCATACTCCATAGTGTAATAGTGTAGCACAGATGTTAGGACATACTCCATAGTGTAATAGTGTGGCACAGATGATAGGGCACACTCCATAGTGTAATAGTGCGGCACAGATGTTAGGACACACTCCATAGTGTAATAGTGCTGCACAGTGTATAGGACATACTCCATAGTGTAATAGTGTGGCACAGATGATAGGACACACTCCATAGTGTAATAGTGTGGCACATATGATAGGACATACTCCATAGTGTAATAGTGTGGCACAGATGTTAGGACACACTCCATAGTGTAATAGTGCTGCACAGTGTATAGGACATACTCCATAGTGTAATAGTGTGGCACAGATGATAGGACATACTCCATAGTGTAATAGTGTGGCACAGATGATAGGACATACTCCATAGTGTAATAGTGTGGCACAGATGATAGGACATACTCCATAGTGTAATAGTGTGGCACAGATGATAGGACATACTCCATAGTGTAATAGTGCGGCACAGATGTTAGGACACACTCCATAGTGTAATAGTGCTGCACAGTGTATAGGACATACTCCATAGTGTAATAGTGTGGCACAGATGATAGGACATACTCCATAGTGTAATAGTGTGGCACATATGATAGGACATACTCCATAGTGTAATAGTGTGGCACAGATGTTAGAAAACACTCCATAGTGTAATAGTGCTGCACAGTGTATAGGACATACTCCATAGTGTAATAGTGTGGCACAGATGATAGGACACACTCCATAGTGTAATAGTGCTGCACAGTGTATAGGACATACTCCATAGTGTAATAGTGTGGCACAGATGATAAGACACACTCCATAGTGTAATAGTGTGGCACATATGATAGGACATACTCCATAGTGTAATAGTGTGGCACAGATGTTAGGACACACTCCATAGTGTAATAGTGTGGCACAGATGATAGGACATACTCCATAGTGTAATAGTGCGGCACAGATGATAGGACATACTCCATAGTGTAATAGTGCGGCACAGATGTTAGGTGATACTCCATAGTGTAATAGTGTGTCACAGATGATAGGGCACACTCCATAGTGTAATAGTGCAGCACAGATGATAGGGCACACTCCATAGTGTATTAGTGCAGCACAGATGATAGGACATACTCCATAGTGTAATAGTGCAGCACAGATGATAGGACATACTCCATAGTGTATTAGTGCAGCACAGATGATAGGACATACTTCATAGTGTAATAGTGCAGCACAGATGATAGGACATACTCTATAGTGTAATAGTGTGGCACAGATGATAGGACATACTCCATAGTGTAATAGTGTGTCACAGATGATAGGGCACACTCCATAGTGTAATAGTGCGGCACAGATGATAGGGCATACTCCATAGTGTAATAGTGTGGCACAGATGATAGGACATACTCCATAGTGTAATAGTGTGGCACAGATGATAGGACATACTCCATAGTGTAATAGTGTGGCACATATGATAGGACATACTCCATAGTGTAATAGTGTGGCACAGATGATAGGACATACTCCATAGTGTAATAGTGCGGCACAGATGTTAGGACACACTCCATAGTGTAATAGTGCTGCACAGTGTATAGGACATACTCCATAGTGTAATAGTGTGGCACAGATGATAGGACATACTCCATAGTGTAATAGTGTGGCACATATGATAGGACATACTCCATAGTGTAATAGTGTGGCACAGATGTTAGGACACACTCCATAGTGTAATAGTGTGGCACAGATGATAGGACATACTCCATAGTGTAATAGTGCGGCACAGATGATAGGACATACTCCATAGTGTAATAGTGCGGCACAGATGTTAGGTGATACTCCATAGTGTAATAGTGTGTCACAGATGATAGGGCACACTCCATAGTGTAATAGTGCAGCACAGATGATAGGGCACACTCCATAGTGTATTAGTGCAGCACAGATGATAGGACATACTCCATAGTGTAATAGTGCAGCACAGATGATAGGACATACTCCATAGTGTATTAGTGCAGCACAGATGATAGGACATACTTCATAGTGTAATAGTGCAGCACAGATGATAGGACATACTCTATAGTGTAATAGTGTGGCACAGATGATAGGACATACTCCATAGTGTAATAGTGTGTCACAGATGATAGGGCACACTCCATAGTGTAATAGTGCGGCACAGATGATAGGGCATACTCCATAGTGTAATAGTGCAGCACAGATGATAGGTCATACTCCATAATGTAATAGTGTGGCACAGATGATAGGACATACTCCATAGTGTAATAGTACGGTACAGATGATAGGACATACTCCATAGTGTAATAGTGTGGCACAGATGATAGGTCATACTCCATAGTGTAATAGTGTGGCACAGATGATAGGACACACTCCATAGTGTAATAGTGCAGCACAGATGATAGGGCATACTCCATAGTGTAATAGTGCAGCACAGATGATAGGACATACTCCATAGTGTAATAGTGCAGCACAGATTATAGGACATACTCCATAGTGTAATAGTACCTCACAGATGATAGGACACACTCCATAGTGTAATAGTGCAGCACAGATGATAGGACATACTCCATAGTGTAATAGTGCAGCACAGATTATAGGACATACTCCATAGTGTAATAGTACCTCACAGATGATAGGACACACTCCATAGTGTAATAGTGCGGCACAGATGTTAGAAAACACTTCATAGTGTAATAGTGCTGCACAGTGTATAGGACATACTCCATAGTGTAATAGTGTGGCACAGATGATAGGACACACTCCATAGTGTAATAGTGCTGCACAGTGTATAGGACATACTCCATAGTGTAATAGTGTGGCACAGATGATAAGACACACTCCATAGTGTAATAGTGTGGCACATATGATAGGACATACTCCATAGTGTAATAGTGTGGCACAGATGTTAGGACACACTCCATAGTGTAATAGTGTGGCACAGATGATAGGACATACTCCATAGTGTAATAGTGCGGCACAGATGATAGGACATACTCCATAGTGTAATAGTGCGGCACAGATGTTAGGTGATACTCCATAGTGTAATAGTGTGTCACAGATGATAGGGCACACTCCATAGTGTAATAGTGCAGCACAGATGATAGGGCACACTCCATAGTGTATTAGTGCAGCACAGATGATAGGACATACTCCATAGTGTAATAGTGCAGCACAGATGATAGGACATACTCCATAGTGTATTAGTGCAGCACAGATGATAGGACATACTTCATAGTGTAATAGTGCAGCACAGATGATAGGACATACTCTATAGTGTAATAGTGTGGCACAGATGATAGGACATACTCCATAGTGTAATAGTGTGTCACAGATGATAGGGCACACTCCATAGTGTAATAGTGCGGCACAGATGATAGGGCATACTCCATAGTGTAATAGTGCAGCACAGATGATAGGTCATACTCCATAATGTAATAGTGTGGCACAGATGATAGGACATACTCCATAGTGTAATAGTACGGTACAGATGATAGGACATACTCCATAGTGTAATAGTGTGGCACAGATGATAGGTCATACTCCATAGTGTAATAGTGTGGCACAGATGATAGGACACACTCCATAGTGTAATAGTGCAGCACAGATGATAGGGCATACTCCATAGTGTAATAGTGCAGCACAGATGATAGGACATACTCCATAGTGTAATAGTGCAGCACAGATTATAGGACATACTCCATAGTGTAATAGTACCTCACAGATGATAGGACACACTCCATAGTGTAATAGTGCAGCACAGATGATAGGACATACTCCATAGTGTAATAGTGCAGCACAGATTATAGGACATACTCCATAGTGTAATAGTACCTCACAGATGATAGGACACACTCCATAGTGTAATAGTGCAGAACAGATGATAGGACATACTCCATAGTGTAATAGTGCGGCACAGATGATAGGACATACTCCATAGTGTAATAGTGCGGCACAGATGATAGGGCATACTCCATAGTGTAATAGTGCGGCACAGATGATAGGACATACTCCATAGTGTAATAATGTGGCACAGATGATAGGACATACTCCATAATGTACTAGTGCAGCACAGATGATAGGAGACACTCCATAGTGTAATAGTGCAGCACAGATGATAGGGCATATTCCATAGTGTAATAGTGTAGCAGAGATGATAGGGCACACTCCATAGTGTAATAGTGCGGCACAGATGATAGGACATACTCCATAGTGTAATAGTGCGGCACAGATGATAGGGCATACTCCATAGTGTAATAGTGCGGCACAGATGATAGGACATACTCCATAGTGTAATAATGTGGCACAGATGATAGGACATACTCCATAGTGTACTAGTGCAGCACAGATGTTAGGACATACTCCATAGTGTAATAGTGCGGCACAGATGATAGGGCATACTCCATAGTGTAATAGTGCAGCACAGATGATAGGGCATACTCCATAGTGTAATAGTGCAGCAGAGATGATAGGGCATACTCCATAGTGTAATAGTGCGGCACAGATGATAGGACATACTCCATAGTGTAATAGTGTGGCACAGATGATAGGACACACTCCATAGTGTAATAGTGCGGCACAGATGATAGGGCACACTCCATAGTGTAATAGTCTGTCACAGATGATAGGACATACTCCATAGTGTAATAGTGTGGCACAGATGATAGGACATACTCCATAGTGTAATAGTGCAGCACAGATGATAGGTCATACTCCATAGTGTAATAGTGTGTCACAGATGATAGGGCACACTCCATAGTGTAATAGTGCAGCACAGATGATAGGTCATACTCCATAGTGTAATAGTGTGTCACAGATGATAGGACACACTCCATAGTGTAATAGTGCAGCACAGATGATAGGGCATACTCCATAGTGTAATAGTGCGGCACAGATGATAGGACACACTCCATAGTGTAATAGTGCAGCACAGATGATAGGTCATACTCCATAGTGTAATAGTGTGTCACAGATGATAGGACACACTCCATAGTGTAATAGTGCAGCACAGATGATAGGGCATACTCCATAGTGTAATAGTGTAGCACAGATGATAGGGCACACTCCATAGTGTAATAGTGCGGCACAGATGATAGGACATACTCCATAGTGTAATAGTGCGGCACAGATGATAGGGCATACTCCATAGTGTAATAGTGCGGCACAGATGATAGGACATACTCCATAGTGTAATAATGTGGCACAGATGATAGGACATACTCCATAGTGTAATAGTGTGGCACAGATGATAGGACACACTCCATAGTGTAATAGTGCGGCACAGATGATAGGGCATACTCCATAGTGTAATAGTGCCTCACAGATGATAGGGCATACTCCATAGTGTAATAGTGCAGCACAGATAATAGGACATACTCCATAGTGTACTAGTGCAGCACAGATGTTAGGACATACTCCATAGTGTAATAGTGCGGCACAGATGATAGGACATACTCCATAGTGTAATAGTGTAGAACAGATGATAGGACATACTCCATAGTGTAATAGTGCAGCACAGATGATAGGACATACTCCATAGTGTAATAGTGCAGCACATATGATACGACATACTCCATAGTGTAATAGTGTGGCACAGATGATAGGGCATACTCCATAGTGTAATAGTGCAGCACAGATGATAGGGCATACTCCATAGTGTTATAGTGCGGCACAGATGATAGGACATACTCCATAGTGTAATAGTGTAGCACAGATGATAGGACATACTCCATAGTGTAATAGTGTAGAACAGATGATAGGACATACTCCATAGTGTAATAGTGTAGCACAGATGATAGGGCATACTCCATAGTGTAATAGTGCAGCACAGATGTTAGGACACACTCCATAGTGTAATATTGCGGCACAAATGATAGGACATACTCCATATTGTAAAATTGCGGCACAAATGATAGGACATACTCCATAGTGTAATAGTGCCTCATAGATGATAGGTCACACTCCATAGTGTAATAGTGTGTCACAGATGATAGGACATACTCCATAGTGTAATAGTGCGGCACAGATGATAGGACATACTCCATAGTGTAATATGCGGCACATATGATAGGGCATACTCCATAGTGTAATATGCGGCACATATGATAGGACATACTCCATAGTGTAATAGTGCAGCACAGATGATAGGACATACTCCATAGTGTAATAGTGCGGCACAGATGTTAGGACACACTCCATAGTGTAATATTGCGGCACACATGATAGGACATACTCCATAGTGTAATATGCGGCACATATGATAGGACATACTCCATAGTGTAATATGCGGCACATATGATAGGACATACTCCATAGTGTAATAGTGCAGCACATATGATAGGACATACTCCATAGTGTAATAGTGCAGGACATATGATAGGACATACTCCATAGTGTAATATGCGGTACAGATGATAGGACATACTCCATAGTGTAGTAGTGCAGCACAGATGATAGGACACACTCCATAGTGTTATAGTGTAGCACATATGATAGGACATACTCCATAGTGTAATAGTGTAGCACAGATGATAGGACATACTCCATAGTGTAATAGTGCAGCACAGATGATAGGACATACTCCATAGTGTAATAGTGCAGCACAGATGATAGGACATACTCCATAGTGTAATAGTGTAGCACATATGATAGGACATACTCCATAGTGTAATAGTGCAGCACAGATGATAGGGCATACTCCATAGTGTAATAGTGTGGCACAGATGATAGGACATACTCCATAGTGTAATAGTGCAGCACAGATGATAGGACATACTCCATAGTGTAATAGTGCGGTACAGATGATAGGACATACTCCATAGTGTAATAGTGCAGCACAGATGATAGGGCATACTCCATAGTGTAATAGTGTGGCACAGATGATAGGACATACTCCATAGTGAAATAGTGCAGAACAGATGATAGGGCATACTCCATAGTGTAATAGTGTGGCACAGATGATAGGGCATACTCCATAGTGTAATAGTGTGGCACAGATGATAGGGCATACTCCATAGTGTAATAGTGTGGCACAGATGATAGGACATACTCTATAGTGTAATAGTGTGTCACAGATGATTGGGCATACTCCATAGTGTAATAGTGCAGCACAGATGATAGGACATACTCCATAGTGTAATAGTGCAGCACAGATGATAGGGCATACTCCATAGTGTAATAGTGTGGCACAGATGATAGGACATACTCCATAGTGTAATAGTGCAGAACAGATGATAGGGCATACTCCATAGTGTAATAGTGCAAAACAGATGATAGGACATACTCCATAGTGTAATAGTGCAGCACATATGATAGGACATACTCCATAGTGTAATATGCGGCACATATGATAGGACATACTCCATAGTGTAATATGCGGCACATATGATAGGACATACTCCATAGTGTAATAGTGCAGCACATATGATAGGACATACTCCATAGTGTAATAGTGCAGCACATGTGATAGGACATACTCCATAGTGTAATATGCGGCACAGATGATTGGACATACTCCATAGTGTAATAGTGTAGCATAGATGATAGGACATACTCCATAGTGTAATAGTGTGGCACAGATGATAGGACATACTCCATAGTGTAATAGTGTGTCACAGATGATTGGGCATACTCCATAGTGTAATAGTGCAGCACAGATGATAGGACATACTCCATAGTGTAATAGTGTGGCACAGATGATAGGACATACTCCATAGTGTAATAGTGCAGAACAGATGATAGGGCATACTCCATAGTGTAATAGTGTGGCACAGATGATAGGGCATACTCCATAGTGTAATAGTGTGTCACAGATGATTGGGCATACTCCATAGTGTAATAGTGCAGCACAGATGATAGGACATACTCCATAGTGTAATAGTGCAGCAGAGATGTTAGGACATACTCCATAGTGTAATAGTGTGGCACAGATGATAGGACATACTCCATAGTGTAATAGTGTGGCACAGATGATAGGACACACTCCATAGTGTAATAGTGTGGCACAGATGATAGGACATACTCCATAGTGTAATAGTGCGGCACAGATGATAGGACACACTCCATAGTGTAATAGTGCATCACATATGATAGATCACACTCCATAGTGTAATAGTGTGTCACAGATAATAGGACACACTCCATAGTGTAATAGTGTGGCACATATGATAGGACACACTCCATAGTGTAATAGTGTGTCACAGATAATAGGACGTACTCCATAGTGTAATAGTGCGGCACAGATGATAGGACATACTCCATAGTGTAATAGTGCGGCACAGATGATAGGGCTCCATAGTGTAATAGTGCAGCACAGATGATAGGACATACTCCATAGTGTAATAGTGCGGCACAGATGATAGGACATACTCCATAGTGTAATAGTGCGGCACAGATGATAGGACATACTCCATAGTGTAATAGTGCGGCACAGATGATAGGACATACTCCATAGTGTAATAGTGCAGCACAGATGTTAGGACATACTCCATAGTGTAATAGTGTGGCACATATGATAGGACATACTCCATAGTGTAATAGTGTGGCACAGATGTTAGGACACACTCCATAGTGTAATAGTGCTGCACAGTGTATAGGACATACTCCATAGTGTAATAGTGTGGCACAGATGATAGGACATACTCCATAGTGTAATAGTGTGGCACAGATGATAGGACATACTCCATAGTGTAATAGTGTGGCACAGATGATAGGACATACTCCATAGTGTAATAGTGCAGCACAGATGATAGGACATACTCCATAGTGTAATAGTGCAGCACAGATGATAGGACATACTCCATAGTGTAGCACAGATGATAGGACATACTCCATAGTGTAGCACAGATGATAGGACATACTCCATAGTGTAATAGTATAGCACAGATGATAGGACATACTCCATAGTGTAATAGTGTAGCATAGATGATTGGACATACTCCATAGTGTAATAGTGTGGCACAGATGATAGGACATACTCTATAGTGTAATAGTGCAGCACAGATGATAGGGCATACTCCATAGTGTAATAGTGTAGCACAGATGTTAGGACATACTCCATAGTGTAATAGTGCGGCACAGATGATAGGGCACACTCCATAGTGTAATAGTGCGGCACAGTGTATAGGACATACTCCATAGTGTAATAGTGTAGCACAGATGTTAGGACATACTCCATAGTGTAATAGTGTGGCACAGATGATAGGGCACACTCCATAGTGTAATAGTGCGGCACAGTGTATAGGACATACTCCATAGTGTAATAGTGTGGCACAGATGATAGGACACACTCCATAGTGTAATAGTGTGGCACATATGATAGGACATACTCCATAGTGTAATAGTGTGGCACAGATGATAGGACATACTCCATAGTGTAATAGTGCGGCACAGATGATAGGACATACTCCATAGTGTAATAGTGCGGCACAGATGTTAGGACACACTCCATAGTGTAATAGTGCTGCACAGTGTATAGGACATACTCCATAGTGTAATAGTGTGGCACAGATGATAGGACACACTCCATAGTGTAATAGTGTGGCACAGATGTTAGGAAACACTCCATAGTGTAATAGTGCTGCACAGTGTATAGGACATACTCCATAGTGTAATAGTGTGGCACAGATGATAGGACACACTCTATGTGTAATAGTGCTGCACAGTGTATAGGACATACTCCATAGTGTAATAGTGTGGCACAGATGATAAGACACACTCCATAGTGTAATAGTGTGGCACATATGATAGGACATACTCCATAGTGTAATAGTGTGGCACAGATGTTAGGACACACTCCATAGTGTAATAGTGTGGCACAGATGATAGGACATACTCCATAGTGTAATAGTGCGGCACAGATGATAGGACATACTCCATAGTGTAATAGTGCGGCACAGATGTTAGGTGATACTCCATAGTGTAATAGTGTGTCACAGATGATAGGGCACACTCCATAGTGTAATAGTGCAGCACAGATGATATGGCACACTCCATAGTGTATTAGTGCAGCACAGATGATAGGACATACTCCATAGTGTAATAGTGCAGCACAGATGATAGGACATACTCAATAGTGTATTAGTGCAGCACAGATGATAGGACATACTCCATAGTGTAATAGAGCAGCACAGATGATAGGTCATACTCCATAGTGTAATAGTGTGTCACAGATGATAGGGCACACTCCATAGTGTAATAGTGCGGCACAGATGATAGGGCATACTCCATAGTGTAATAGTGTGGCACAGATGATAGGACATACTGCATAGTGTAATAGTACGGTACAGATGATAGGACATACTCCATAGTGTAATAGTGCGGCACAGATAATAGGACATACTCCATAGTGTAATAATGTGGCACAGATGATAGGACATACTCCATAGTGTAATAGTGTGGCACAGATGATAGGACACACTCCATAGTGTAATAGTGCGGCACAGATGATAGTGCATACTCCATAGTGTAATAGTGCCTCACAGATGATAGGGCATACTCCATAGTGTAATAGTGCAGCACAGATAATAGGACATACTCCATAGTGTACTAGTGCAGCACAGATGTTAGGACATACTCCATAGTGTAATAGTGCGGCACAGATGATAGGACATACTCCATAGTGTAATAGTGTAGAACAGATGATAGGACATACTCCATAGTGTAATAGTGCAGCACAGATGATAGGACATACTCCATAGTGTAATAGTGCAGCACATATGATACGACATACTCCATAGTGTAATAGTGCGGCACAGATGATAGGGCATACTCCATAGTGTAATAGTGCAGCACAGATGATAGGGCATACTCCATAGTGTTATAGTGCGGCACAGATGATAGGACATACTCCATAGTGTAATAGTGTAGCACAGATGATAGGACATACTCCATAGTGTAATAGTGTAGAACAGATGATAGGACATACTCCATAGTGTAATAGTGTAGCACAGATGATAGGGCATACTCCATAGTGTAATAGTGCAGCACAGATGTTAGGACACACTCCATAGTGTAATATTGCGGCACAAATGATAGGACATACTCCATATTGTAATATTGCGGCACAAATGATAGGACATACTCCATAGTGTAATAGTGCCTCATAGATGATAGGTCACACTCCATAGTGTAATAGTGTGTCACAGATGATAGGACATACTCCATAGTGTAATAGTGCGGCACAGATGATAGGACATACTCCATAGTGTAATATGCGGCACATATGATAGGGCATACTCCATAGTGTAATATGCGGCACATATGATAGGACATACTCCATAGTGTAATAGTGCAGCACAGATGTTAGGACACACTCCATAGTGTAATATTGCGGCACAAATGATAGGACATACTCCATAGTGTAATAGTGCAGCACAGATGATAGGGCATACTCCATAGTGTAATAGTGCAGCACAGATGATAGGACATACTCCATAGAGTTATAGTGTAGCACATATGATAGGACATACTCCATAGTGTAATAGTGTAGCACAGATGATAGGACATACTCCATAGTGTAATAGTGCAGCACAGATGATAGGACATACTCCATAGTGTAATAGTGCAGCACAGATGATAGGACATACTCCATAGTGTAATAGTGTAGCACATATGATAGGACATACTCCATAGTGTAATAGTGCAGCACAGATGATAGGGCATACTCCATAGTGTAATAGTGTGGCACAGATGATAGGACATACTCCATAGTGTAATAGTGCAGCACAGATGATAGGACATACTCCATAGTGTAATAGTGCGGTACAGATGATAGGACATACTCCATAGTGTAATAGTGCAGCACAGATGATAGGGCATACTCCATAGTGTAATAGTGTGGCACAGATGATAGGACATACTCCATAGTGAAATAGTGCAGAACAGATGATAGGGCATACTCCATAGTGTAATAGTGTGGCACAGATGATAGGGCATACTCCATAGTGTAATAGTGTGGCACAGATGATAGGGCATACTCCATAGTGTAATAGTGTGGCACAGATGATAGGACATACTCCATAGTGTAATAGTGTGTCACAGATGATTGGGCATACTCCATAGTGTAATAGTGCAGCACAGATGATAGGACATACTCCATAGTGTAATAGTGCAGCACAGATGATAGGGCATACTACATAGTGTAATAGTGTGGCACAGATTATAGGACATACTCCATAGTGTAATAGTGCAGAACAGATGATAGGGCATACTCCATAGTGTAATAGTGCAAAACAGATGATAGGACATACTCCATAGTGTAATAGTGCAGCACATATGATAGGACATACTCCATAGTGTAATATGCGGCACATATGATAGGACATACTCCATAGTGTAATATGCGGCACATATGATAGGACATACTCCATAGTGTAATAGTGCAGCACATATGATAGGACATACTCCATAGTGTAATAGTGCAGCACAAGTGATAGGACATACTCCATAGTGTAATATGCGGCACAGATGATTGGACATACTCCATAGTGTAATAGTGTAGCACAGATGATAGGACATACTCCATAGTGTAATAGTGTGGCACAGATGATAGGACATACTCCATAGTGTAATAGTGTGTCACAGATGATTGGGCATACTCCATAGTGTAATAGTGCAGCACAGATGATAGGACATACTCCATAGTGTAATAGTGTGGCACAGATGATAGGACATACTCCATAGTGTAATAGTGCAGAACAGATGATAAGGCATACTCCATAGTGTAATAGTGTGGCACAGATGATAGGGCATACTCCATAGTGTAAAAGTGTGGCACAGATGATAGGGCATACTCCATAGTGTAATAGTGCAGCACAGATGATAGGACATACTCCATAGTGTAATAGTGCGGTACAGATGATAGGACATACTCCATAGTGTAATAGTGCAGCACAGATGATAGGGCATACTCCATAGTGTAATAGTGTGGCACAGATGATAGGACATACTCCATAGTGAAATAGTGCAGAACAGATGATAGGGCATACTCCATAGTGTAATAGTGTGGCACAGATGATAGGGCATACTCCATAGTGTAATAGTGTGGCACAGATGATAGGGCATACTCCATAGTGTAATAGTGTGGCACAGATGATAGGACATACTCCATAGTGTAATAGTGTGTCACAGATGATTGGGCATACTCCATAGTGTAATAGTGCAGCACAGATGATAGGACATACTCCATAGTGTAATAGTGCAGCACAGATGATAGGGCATACTCCATAGTGTAATAGTGTGGCACAGATGATAGGACATACTCCATAGTGTAATAGTGCAGAACAGATGATAGGGCATACTCCATAGTGTAATAGTGTGGCACAGATGATAGGACATACTCCATAGCGTAATAGTGCAGAACAGATGATAGGACATACTCCATAGTGTAATAGTGCAGAACAGATGATAGGGCATACTCCATAGTGTAATAGTGCAGCACAGATGATAGGACACACTCCATAGTGTAATAGTGCGGCACAGATGATAGGACATACTCCATACTGTAATAGTGCAAAACAGATGATAGGACATACTCCATAGTGTAATAGTGCAGCACATATGATAGGACATACTCCATAGTGTAATATGCGGCACATATGATTGGACATACTCCATAGTGTAATATGCGGCACATATGATAGGACATACTCCATAGTGTAATAGTGCAGCACATATGATAGGACATACTCCATAGTGTAATAGTGCAGCACATATGATAGGACATACTCCATAGTGTAATATGCGGCACAGATGATAGGACATACTCCATAGTGTAATAGTGTAGCACAGATGATAGGACATACTCCATAGTGTAATAGTGTGTCACAGATGATTGGGCATACTCCATAGTGTAATAGTGCAGCACAGATGATAGGACATACTCCATAGTGTAATAGTGCAGCACAGATGTTAGGACACACTCCATAGTGTAATAGTGTGGCACAGATGATAGGACACACTCCATAGTGTAATAGTGTGGCACATATGATAGGACATACTCCATAGTGTAATAGTGTGGCACAGATGATAGGACACACTCCATAGTGTAATAGTGTGGCACAGATGATAGGACATACTCCATAGTGTAATAGTGCGGCACAGATGATAGGACACACTCCATAGTGTAATAGTGCGTCACAGATGATAGGACATACTCCATACTGTAACAGTGTGGCACAGATGATAGGACACACTCCATAGTGTAATAGTGTGGCACATATGATAGGACACACTCCATAGTGTAATAGTGTGTCACAGATAATAGGACGTACTCCATAGTGTAATAGTGCGGCACAGATGATAGGACATACTCCATAGTGTAATAGTGCGGCACAGATGATAGGGCTCCATAGTGTAATAGTGCAGCACAGATGATAGGACATACTCCATAGTGTAATAGTGCGGCACAGATGATAGGACATACTCCATAGTGTAATAGTGCGGCACAGATGATAGGACATACTCCATAGTGTAATAGTGCGGCACAGATGATAGGACATACTCCATAGTGTAATAGTGCAGCACAGATGTTAGGACATACTCCATAGTGTAATAGTGTGGCACATATGATAGGACATACTCTATAGTGTAATAGTGTAGCACAGATGATAGGACATACTCCATAGTGTAATAGTGTGGCACAGATGTTAGGACACACTCCATAGTGTAATAGTGCTGCACAGTGTATAGGACATACTCCATAGTGTAATAGTGTGGCACAGATGATAGGACATACTCCATAGTGTAATAGTGTGGCACAGATGATAGGACATACTCCATAGTGTAATAGTGCAGCACAGATGATAGGACATACTCCATAGTGTAATAGTGCAGCACAGATGATAGGACATACTCCATAGTGTAATAGTGTAGCACAGATGATAGGACATACTCCATAGTGTAGCACAGATGATAGGACATACTCCATAGTGTAATAGTGTAGCACAGATGATATGACATACTCCATAGTGTAATAGTGTAGCACAGATGATAGGACATACTCCATAGTGTAATAGTGTGGCACAGATGATAGGACATACTCCATAGTGTAATAGTGCAGCACAGATGATAGGACATACTCCATAGTGTAATAGTGCGGCACAGATGATAGGGCATACTCCATAGTGTAATAGTGTAGCATAGATGATAGGACATACTCCATAGTGTAATAGTGTAGCACAGATGATAGGACATACTCCATAGTGTAATAGTGTGGCACAGATGATAGGACATACTCCATAGTGTAATAGTGTAGCACAGATGATAGGACATACTCCACAGTGTAATAGTGTGGCACAGATGATAGGACATACTCCATAGTGTAATAGTGTAGCACAGATGTTAGGACATACTCCATAGTGTAATAGTGTGGCACAGATGATAGGGCACACTCCATAGTGTAATAGTGCGGCACAGATGTTAGGACACACTCCATAGTGTAATAGTGCTGCACAGTGTATAGGACATACTCCATAGTGTAATAGTGTGGCACAGATGATAGGACACACTCCATAGTGTAATAGTGTGGCACATATGATAGGACATACTCCATAGTGTAATAGTGTGGCACAGATGTTAGGACACACTCCATAGTGTAATAGTGCTGCACAGTGTATAGGACATACTCCATAGTGTAAAAGTGTGGCACAGATGATAGGACACACTCCATAGTGTAATAGTGTGGCACATATGATAGGACATACTCCATAGTGTAATAGTGTGGCACAGATGATAGGACATACTCCATAGTGTAATAGTGCGGCACAGATGATAGGACATACTCCATAGTGTAATAGTGCGGCACAGATGTTAGGACACACTCCATAGTGTAATAGTGCTGCACAGTGTATAGGACATACTCCATAGTGTAATAGTGTGGCACAGATGATAGGACACACTCCATAGTGTAATAGTGTGGCACAGATGTTAGGAAACACTCCATAGTGTAATAGTGCTGCACAGTGTATAGGACATACTCCATAGTGTAATAGTGTGGCACAGATGATAGGACACACTCTATGTGTAATAGTGCTGCACAGTGTATAGAACATACTCCATAGTGTAATAGTGTGGCACAGATGATAAGACACACTCCATAGTGTAATAGTGCGGCACATATGATAGGACATACTCCATAGTGTAATAGTGTGGCACAGATGTTAGGACACACTCCATAGTGTAATAGTGTGGCACAGATGATAGGACATACTCCATAGTGTAATAGTGCGGCACAGATGATAAGACATACTCCATAGTGTAATAGTGCGGCACAGATGTTAGGTGATACTCCATAGTGTAATAGTGTGTCACAGATGATAGGGCACACTCCATAGTGTAATAGTGCAGCACAGATGATATGGCACACTCCATAGTGTATTAGTGCAGCACAGATGATAGGACATACTCCATAGTGTAATAGTGCAGCACAGATGATAGGACATACTCCATAGTGTATTAGTGCAGCACAGATGATAGGACATACTCCATAGTGTAATAGTGCAGCACAGATGATAGGTCATACTCCATAGTGTAATAGTGTGTCACAGATGATAGGGCACACTCCATAGTGTAATAGTGCGGCACAGATGATAGGGCATACTCCATAGTGTAATAGTGTGGCACAGATGATAGGACATACTGCATAGTGTAATAGTACGGTACAGATGATAGGACATACTCCATAGTGTAATAGTGTGGCACAGATGATAGGACACACTCCATAGTGTAATAGTGCAGCACAGATGATAGGGCATACTCCATAGTGTAATAGTGCAGCACAGATGATAGGACATACTCCATAGTGTAATAGTGCAGCACAGATGATAGGACATACTCCATAGTGTAATAGTGCCTCACAGATGATAGGACACACTCCATAGTGTAATAGTGTGGCACAGATGATAGGGCACACTACATAGTGTAATAGTGCAGCACAGATGATAGGGCATACTCCATAGTGTAATAGTGTAGCACAGATGATAGGGCACACTCCATAGTGTAATAGTGCGGCACAGATGATAGGACATACTCCATAGTGTAATAGTGCGGCACAGATGATAGGGCATACTCCATAGTGTAATAGTGCGGCACAGATGATAGGACATACTCCATAGTGTAATAATGTGGCACAGATGATAGGACATACTCCATAGTGTACTAGTGCAGCACAGATGATAGGACACACTCCATAGTGTAATAGTGCAGCACAGATGATAGGGCATACTCCATAGTGTAATAGTGTAGCACAGATGATAGGGCACACTCCATAGTGTAATAGTGCGGCACAGATGATAGGACATAATCCATAGTGTAATAGTGCGGCACAGATGATAGGGCATACTCCATAGTGTAATAGTGCGGCACAGATGATAGGACATACTCCATAGTGTAATAATGTGGCACAGATGATAGGACATACTCCATAGTGTACTAGTGCAGCACAGATGTTAGGACATACTCCATAGTGTAATAGTGCGGCACAGATGATAGGGCATACTCCATAGTGTAATAGTGCAGCACAGATGATAGGGCATACTCCATAGTGTAATAGTGCAGCAGAGATGATAGGGCATACTCCATAGTGTAATAGTGTGGCACAGATGATAGGACACACTCCATAGTGTAATAGTGCGGCACAGATGATAGGGCACACTCCATAGTGTAATAGTCTGTCACAGATGATAGGACATACTCCATAGTGTAATAGTGTGGCATAGATGATAGGACATACTCCATAGTGTAATAGTGCAGCACAGATGATAGGTCATACTCCATAGTGTAATAGTGTGTCACAGATGATAGGGTACACTCCATAGTGTAATAGTGCAGCACAGATGATAGGTCATACTCCATAGTGTAATAGTGTGTCACAGATGATAGGACACACTCCATAGTGTAATAGTGCGGCACAGATGATAGGACATACACCATAGTGTAATAATGTGGCACAGATGATAGGACATACTCCATAGTGTACTAGTGCAGCACAGATGATAGGACACACTCCATAGTGTAATAGTGCAGCACAGATGATAGGGCATACTCCATAGTGTAATAGTGTAGCACAGATGATAGGGCACACTCCATAGTGTAATAGTGCGGCACAGATGATAGGACATACTCCATAGTGTAATAGTGCGGCATTGATGATAGGACATACTCCATAGTGTAATAGTGTAGCACAGATGATAGGACATACTCCATAGTGTAATAATGTGGCACAGATGATAGGACATACTCCATAGTGTACTAGTGCAGCACAGATGTTAGGACATACTCCATAGTGTAATAGTGCGGCACAGATGATAGGGCATACTCCATAGTGTAATAGTGCAGCACAGATGATAGGGCATACTCCATAGTGTAATAGTGCAGCAGAGATGATAGGGCATACTCCATAGTGTAATAGTGTGGCACAGATGATAGGACACACTCCATAGTGTAATAGTGCGGCACAGATGATAGGGCACACTCCATAGTGTAATAGTCTGTCACAGATGATAGGACATACTCCATAGTGTAATAGTGTGGCATAGATGATAGGACATACTCCATAGTGTAATAGTGCAGCACAGATGATAGGTCATACTCCATAGTGTAATAGTGTGTCACAGATGATAGGGTACACTCCATAGTGTAATAGTGCAGCACAGATGATAGGTCATACTCCATAGTGTAATAGTGTGTCACAGATGATAGGACACACTCCATAGTGTAATAGTGCGGCACAGATGATAGGACACACGCCATAGTGTAATAGTGCAGCACAGATGATAGGTCATACTCCATAGTGTAATAGTGTGTCACAGATGATAGGACACACTCCATAGTGTAATAGTGCAGCACAGATGATAGGGCATACTCCATAGTGTAATAGTGTAGCACAGATGATAGGGCACACTCCATAGTGTAATAGTGCGGCACAGATGATAGGACATACTCCATAGTGTAATAGTGCGGCACAGATGATAGGGCATACTCCACAGTGTAATAGTGCGGCACAGGTGATAGGACATACTCCATAGTGTAATAATGTGGCACAGATGATAGGACATACTCCATAGTGTAATAGTGTGGCACAGATGATAGGACACACTCCATAATGTAATAGTGCGGCACAGATGATAGGGCATACTCCATAGTGTAATAGTGCCTCACAGATGATAGGGCATACTCCATAGTGTAATAGTGCAGCACAGATAATAGGACATACTCCATAGTGTACTAGTGCAGCACAGATGTTAGGACATACTCCATAGTGTAATAGTGCGGCACAGATGATAGGACATACTCCATAGTGTAATAGTGTAGAACAGATGATAGGACATACTCCATAGTGTAATAGTGCAGCACAGATGATAGGACATACTCCATAGTGTAATAGTGCAGCACAGATGATAGGACATACTCCATAGTGTAATAGTGTAGAACAGATGATAGGACATACTCCATAGTGTAAAAGTGTAGAACAGATGATAGGACATACTCCATAGTGTAATAGTGCAGCACAGATGATAGGGTATACTCCATAGTGTAATAGTGCAGCACAGATGATAGGGCATACTCCATAGTGTAATATTGCGGCACAAATGATAGGACATACTCCATATTGTAATATTGCGGCACAAATGATAGGACATACTCCATAGTGTAATAGTGCCTCATAGATGATAGGTCACACTCCATAGTGTAATAGTGTGTCACAGATGATAGGACATACTCCATAGTGTAATAGTGCGGCACAGATGATAGGACATACTCCATAGTGTAATAGTGCGGCACAGATGATAGGGCATACTCCACAGTGTAATAGTGCGGCACAGGTGATAGGACATACTCCATAGTGTAATAATGTGGCACAGATGATAGGACATACTCCATAGTGTAATAGTGTGGCACAGATGATAGGACACACTCCATAATGTAATAGTGCGGCACAGATGATAGGGCATACTCCATAGTGTAATAGTGCCTCACAGATGATAGGGCATACTCCATAGTGTAATAGTGCAGCACAGATAATAGGACATACTCCATAGTGTACTAGTGCAGCACAGATGTTAGGACATACTCCATAGTGTAATAGTGCGGCACAGATGATAGGACATACTCCATAGTGTAATAGTGTAGAACAGATGATAGGACATACTCCATAGTGTAATAGTGCAGCACAGATGATAGGACATACTCCATAGTGTAATAGTGCAGCACAGATGATAGGACATACTCCATAGTGTAATAGTGTAGAACAGATGATAGGACATACTCCATAGTGTAAAAGTGTAGAACAGATGATAGGACATACTCCATAGTGTAATAGTGCAGCACAGATGATAGGGTATACTCCATAGTGTAATAGTGCAGCACAGATGATAGGGCATACTCCATAGTGTAATATTGCGGCACAAATGATAGGACATACTCCATATTGTAATATTGCGGCACAAATGATAGGACATACTCCATAGTGTAATAGTGCCTCATAGATGATAGGTCACACTCCATAGTGTAATAGTGTGTCACAGATGATAGGACATACTCCATAGTGTAATAGTGCGGCACAGATGATAGGACATACTCCATAGTGTAATAGTGTAGCACAGATGATAGGACATACTCCATAGTGTAATAGTGTAGAACAGATGATAGGACATACTCCATAGTGTAATAGTGTAGAACAGATGATAGGACATACTCCATAGTGTAATAGTGCAGCACAGATGATAGGACATACTCCATAGTGTAATAGTGTAGCACAGATGATAGGACATACTCCATAGTGTAATAGTGTAGAACAGATGATAGGACATACTCCATAGTGTAATAGTGTAGAACAGATGATAGGACATACTCCATAGTGTAATAGAGCAGCACAGATGATAGGGCATACTCCATAGTGTAATAGTGCAGCACAGATGTTAGGACACACTCCATAGTGTAATATTGCGGCACAAATGATAGGACATACTCCATAGTGTAATATTGCCTCATAGATGATAGGTCACACTCCATAGTGTAATAGTGTGTCACAGATGATAGGACATACTCCATAGTGTAATAGTGCAGCACATATGATAGGACATACTCCATAGTGTAATAGTGCAGCACATATGATAGGACATACTCCATAGTGTAATATGCGGCACAGATGATAGGACATACTCCATAGTGTAATAGTGTAGCACAGATGATAGGACATACTCCATAGTGTAATAGTGTGGCACAGATGATAGGACATACTCCATAGTGTAATAGTGTGTCACAGATGATTGGGCATACTCTATAGTGTAATAGTGCAGCACAGATGATAGGACATACTCCATAGTGTAATAGTGTGGCACAGATGATAGGACATACTCCATAGTGTAATAGTGCAGAACAGATGATAGGACATACTCCATAGTGTAATAGTGTGGCACAGATGATAGGACATACTCCATAGTGTAATAGTGTAGCACAGATGATAGGACATACTCCACAGTGTAATAGTGTGGCACAGATGATAGGACATACTCCATAGTGTAATAGTGTAGCACAGATGTTAGGACATACTCCATAGTGTAATAGTGTGGCACAGATGATAGGGCACACTCCATAGTGTAATAGTGCGGCACAGATGTTAGGACACACTCCATAGTGTAATAGTGCTGCACAGTGTATAGGACATACTCCATAGTGTAATAGTGTGGCACAGATGATAGGACACACTCCATAGTGTAATAGTGTGGCACATATGATAGGACATACTCCATAGTGTAATAGTGTGGCACAGATGTTAGGAAACACTCCATAGTGTAATAGTGCTGCACAGTGTATAGGACATACTCCATAGTGTAATAGTGTGGCACAGATGATAGGACACACTCTATGTGTAATAGTGCTGCACAGTGTATAGGACATACTCCATAGTGTAATAGTGTGGCACAGATGATAAGACACACTCCATAGTGTAATAGTGTGGCACATATGATAGGACATACTCCATAGTGTAATAGTGTGGCACAGATGTTAGGACACACTCCATAGTGTAATAGTGTGGCACAGATGATAGGACATACTCCATAGTGTAATAGTGCGGCACAGATGATAGGACATACTCCATAGTGTAATAGTGCGGCACAGATGTTAGGTGATACTCCATAGTGTAATAGTGTGTCACAGATGATAGGGCACACTCCATAGTGTAATAGTGCAGCACAGATGATATGGCACACTCCATAGTGTATTAGTGCAGCACAGATGATAGGACATACTCCATAGTGTAATAGTGCAGCACAGATGATAGGACATACTCAATAGTGTATTAGTGCAGCACAGATGATAGGACATACTCCATAGTGTAATAGAGCAGCACAGATGATAGGTCATACTCCATAGTGTAATAGTGTGTCACAGATGATAGGGCACACTCCATAGTGTAATAGTGCGGCACAGATGATAGGGCATACTCCATAGTGTAATAGTGTGGCACAGATGATAGGACATACTGCATAGTGTAATAGTACGGTACAGATGATAGGACATACTCCATAGTGTAATAGTGCGGCACAGATAATAGGACATACTCCATAGTGTAATAATGTGGCACAGATGATAGGACATACTCCATAGTGTAATAGTGTGGCACAGATGATAGGACACACTCCATAGTGTAATAGTGCGGCACAGATGATAGTGCATACTCCATAGTGTAATAGTGCCTCACAGATGATAGGGCATACTCCATAGTGTAATAGTGCAGCACAGATAATAGGACATACTCCATAGTGTACTAGTGCAGCACAGATGTTAGGACATACTCCATAGTGTAATAGTGCGGCACAGATGATAGGACATACTCCATAGTGTAATAGTGTAGAACAGATGATAGGACATACTCCATAGTGTAATAGTGCAGCACAGATGATAGGACATACTCCATAGTGTAATAGTGCAGCACATATGATACGACATACTCCATAGTGTAATAGTGCGGCACAGATGATAGGGCATACTCCATAGTGTAATAGTGCAGCACAGATGATAGGGCATACTCCATAGTGTTATAGTGCGGCACAGATGATAGGACATACTCCATAGTGTAATAGTGTAGCACAGATGATAGGACATACTCCATAGTGTAATAGTGTAGAACAGATGATAGGACATACTCCATAGTGTAATAGTGTAGCACAGATGATAGGGCATACTCCATAGTGTAATAGTGCAGCACAGATGTTAGGACACACTCCATAGTGTAATATTGCGGCACAAATGATAGGACATACTCCATATTGTAATATTGCGGCACAAATGATAGGACATACTCCATAGTGTAATAGTGCCTCATAGATGATAGGTCACACTCCATAGTGTAATAGTGTGTCACAGATGATAGGACATACTCCATAGTGTAATAGTGCGGCACAGATGATAGGACATACTCCATAGTGTAATATGCGGCACATATGATAGGGCATACTCCATAGTGTAATATGCGGCACATATGATAGGACATACTCCATAGTGTAATAGTGCAGCACAGATGTTAGGACACACTCCATAGTGTAATATTGCGGCACAAATGATAGGACATACTCCATAGTGTAATAGTGCAGCACAGATGATAGGGCATACTCCATAGTGTAATAGTGCAGCACAGATGATAGGACATACTCCATAGAGTTATAGTGTAGCACATATGATAGGACATACTCCATAGTGTAATAGTGTAGCACAGATGATAGGACATACTCCATAGTGTAATAGTGCAGCACAGATGATAGGACATACTCCATAGTGTAATAGTGCAGCACAGATGATAGGACATACTCCATAGTGTAATAGTGTAGCACATATGATAGGACATACTCCATAGTGTAATAGTGCAGCACAGATGATAGGGCATACTCCATAGTGTAATAGTGTGGCACAGATGATAGGACATACTCCATAGTGTAATAGTGCAGCACAGATGATAGGACATACTCCATAGTGTAATAGTGCGGTACAGATGATAGGACATACTCCATAGTGTAATAGTGCAGCACAGATGATAGGGCATACTCCATAGTGTAATAGTGTGGCACAGATGATAGGACATACTCCATAGTGAAATAGTGCAGAACAGATGATAGGGCATACTCCATAGTGTAATAGTGTGGCACAGATGATAGGGCATACTCCATAGTGTAATAGTGTGGCACAGATGATAGGGCATACTCCATAGTGTAATAGTGTGGCACAGATGATAGGACATACTCCATAGTGTAATAGTGTGTCACAGATGATTGGGCATACTCCATAGTGTAATAGTGCAGCACAGATGATAGGACATACTCCATAGTGTAATAGTGCAGCACAGATGATAGGGCATACTACATAGTGTAATAGTGTGGCACAGATTATAGGACATACTCCATAGTGTAATAGTGCAGAACAGATGATAGGGCATACTCCATAGTGTAATAGTGCAAAACAGATGATAGGACATACTCCATAGTGTAATAGTGCAGCACATATGATAGGACATACTCCATAGTGTAATATGCGGCACATATGATAGGACATACTCCATAGTGTAATATGCGGCACATATGATAGGACATACTCCATAGTGTAATAGTGCAGCACATATGATAGGACATACTCCATAGTGTAATAGTGCAGCACAAGTGATAGGACATACTCCATAGTGTAATATGCGGCACAGATGATTGGACATACTCCATAGTGTAATAGTGTAGCACAGATGATAGGACATACTCCATAGTGTAATAGTGTGGCACAGATGATAGGACATACTCCATAGTGTAATAGTGTGTCACAGATGATTGGGCATACTCCATAGTGTAATAGTGCAGCACAGATGATAGGACATACTCCATAGTGTAATAGTGTGGCACAGATGATAGGACATACTCCATAGTGTAATAGTGCAGAACAGATGATAAGGCATACTCCATAGTGTAATAGTGTGGCACAGATGATAGGGCATACTCCATAGTGTAAAAGTGTGGCACAGATGATAGGGCATACTCCATAGTGTAATAGTGCAGCACAGATGATAGGACATACTCCATAGTGTAATAGTGCGGTACAGATGATAGGACATACTCCATAGTGTAATAGTGCAGCACAGATGATAGGGCATACTCCATAGTGTAATAGTGTGGCACAGATGATAGGACATACTCCATAGTGAAATAGTGCAGAACAGATGATAGGGCATACTCCATAGTGTAATAGTGTGGCACAGATGATAGGGCATACTCCATAGTGTAATAGTGTGGCACAGATGATAGGGCATACTCCATAGTGTAATAGTGTGGCACAGATGATAGGACATACTCCATAGTGTAATAGTGTGTCACAGATGATTGGGCATACTCCATAGTGTAATAGTGCAGCACAGATGATAGGACATACTCCATAGTGTAATAGTGCAGCACAGATGATAGGGCATACTCCATAGTGTAATAGTGTGGCACAGATGATAGGACATACTCCATAGTGTAATAGTGCAGAACAGATGATAGGGCATACTCCATAGTGTAATAGTGTGGCACAGATGATAGGACATACTCCATAGCGTAATAGTGCAGAACAGATGATAGGACATACTCCATAGTGTAATAGTGCAGAACAGATGATAGGGCATACTCCATAGTGTAATAGTGCAGCACAGATGATAGGACACACTCCATAGTGTAATAGTGCGGCACAGATGATAGGACATACTCCATACTGTAATAGTGCAAAACAGATGATAGGACATACTCCATAGTGTAATAGTGCAGCACATATGATAGGACATACTCCATAGTGTAATATGCGGCACATATGATAGGACATACTCCATAGTGTAATATGCGGCACATATGATAGGACATACTCCATAGTGTAATAGTGCAGCACATATGATAGGACATACTCCATAGTGTAATAGTGCAGCACATATGATAGGACATACTCCATAGTGTAATATGCGGCACAGATGATAGGACATACTCCATAGTGTAATAGTGTAGCACAGATGATAGGACATACTCCATAGTGTAATAGTGTGTCACAGATGATTGGGCATACTCCATAGTGTAATAGTGCAGCACAGATGATAGGACATACTCCATAGTGTAATAGTGCAGCACAGATGTTAGGACACACTCCATAGTGTAATAGTGTGGCACAGATGATAGGACACACTCCATAGTGTAATAGTGTGGCACATATGATAGGACATACTCCATAGTGTAATAGTGTGGCACAGATGATAGGACACACTCCATAGTGTAATAGTGTGGCACAGATGATAGGACATACTCCATAGTGTAATAGTGCGGCACAGATGATAGGACACACTCCATAGTGTAATAGTGCGTCACAGATGATAGGACATACTCCATACTGTAACAGTGTGGCACAGATGATAGGACACACTCCATAGTGTAATAGTGTGGCACATATGATAGGACACACTCCATAGTGTAATAGTGTGTCACAGATAATAGGACGTACTCCATAGTGTAATAGTGCGGCACAGATGATAGGACATACTCCATAGTGTAATAGTGCGGCACAGATGATAGGGCTCCATAGTGTAATAGTGCAGCACAGATGATAGGACATACTCCATAGTGTAATAGTGCGGCACAGATGATAGGACATACTCCATAGTGTAATAGTGCGGCACAGATGATAGGACATACTCCATAGTGTAATAGTGCGGCACAGATGATAGGACATACTCCATAGTGTAATAGTGCAGCACAGATGTTAGGACATACTCCATAGTGTAATAGTGTGGCACATATGATAGGTCATACTCCATAGTGTAATAGTGTAGCACAGATGATAGGACATACTCCATAGTGTAATAGTGTGGCACAGATGTTAGGACACACTCCATAGTGTAATAGTGCTGCACAGTGTATAGGACATACTCCATAGTGTAATAGTGTGGCACAGATGATAGGACATACTCCATAGTGTAATAGTGTGGCACAGATGATAGGACATACTCCATAGTGTAATAGTGCAGCACAGATGATAGGATATACTCCATAGTGTAATAGTGCAGCACAGATGATAGGACATACTCCATAGTGTAATAGTGTAGCACAGATGATAGGACATACTCCATAGTGTAGCACAGATGATAGGACATACTCCATAGTGTAATAGTGTAGCACAGATGATATGACATACTCCATAGTGTAATAGTGTAGCACAGATGATAGGACATACTCCATAGTGTAATAGTGTGGCACAGATGATAGGACATACTCCATAGTGTAATAGTGCAGCACAGATGATAGGACATACTCCATAGTGTAATAGTGCGGCACAGATGATAGGGCATACTCCATAGTGTAATAGTGTAGCATAGATGATAGGACATACTCCATAGTGTAATAGTGTAGCACAGATGATAGGACATACTCCATAGTGTAATAGTGTGGCACAGATGATAGGACATACTCCATAGTGTAATAGTGTAGCACAGATGATAGGACATACTCCACAGTGTAATAGTGTGGCACAGATGATAGGACATACTCCATAGTGTAATAGTGTAGCACAGATGTTAGGACATACTCCATAGTGTAATAGTGTGGCACAGATGATAGGGCACACTCCATAGTGTAATAGTGCGGCACAGATGTTAGGACACACTCCATAGTGTAATAGTGCTGCACAGTGTATAGGACATACTCCATAGTGTAATAGTGTGGCACAGATGATAGGACACACTCCATAGTGTAATAGTGTGGCACATATGATAGGACATACTCCATAGTGTAATAGTGTGGCACAGATGTTAGGACACACTCCATAGTGTAATAGTGCTGCACAGTGTATAGGACATACTCCATAGTGTAATAGTGTGGCACAGATGATAGGACACACTCCATAGTGTAATAGTGTGGCACATATGATAGGACATACTCCATAGTGTAATAGTGTGGCACAGATGATAGGACATACTCCATAGTGTAATAGTGCGGCACAGATGATAGGACATACTCCATAGTGTAATAGTGCGGCACAGATGTTAGGACACACTCCATAGTGTAATAGTGCTGCACAGTGTATAGGACATACTCCATAGTGTAATAGTGTGGCACAGATGATAGGACACACTCCATAGTGTAATAGTGTGGCACAGATGTTAGGAAACACTCCATAGTGTAATAGTGCTGCACAGTGTATAGGACATACTCCATAGTGTAATAGTGTGGCACAGATGATAGGACACACTCTATGTGTAATAGTGCTGCACAGTGTATAGGACATACTCCATAGTGTAATAGTGTGGCACAGATGACAAGACACACTCCATAGTGTAATAGTGCGGCACATATGATAGGACATACTCCATAGTGTAATAGTGTGGCACAGATGTTAGGACACACTCCATAGTGTAATAGTGTGGCACAGATGATAGGACATACTCCATAGTGTAATAGTGCGGCACAGATGATAAGACATACTCCATAGTGTAATAGTGCGGCACAGATGTTAGGTGATACTCCATAGTGTAATAGTGTGTCACAGATGATAGGGCACACTCCATAGTGTAATAGTGCAGCACAGATGATATGGCACACTCCATAGTGTATTAGTGCAGCACAGATGATAGGACATACTCCATAGTGTAATAGTGCAGCACAGATGATAGGACATACTCCATAGTGTATTAGTGCAGCACAGATGATAGGACATACTCCATAGTGTAATAGTGCAGCACAGATGATAGGTCATACTCCATAGTGTAATAGTGTGTCACAGATGATAGGGCACACTCCATAGTGTAATAGTGCGGCACAGATGATAGGGCATACTCCATAGTGTAATAGTGTGGCACAGATGATAGGACATACTGCATAGTGTAATAGTACGGTACAGATGATAGGACATACTCCATAGTGTAATAGTGTGGCACAGATGATAGGACACACTCCATAGTGTAATAGTGCAGCACAGATGATAGGGCATACTCCATAGTGTAATAGTGCAGCACAGATGATAGGACATACTCCATAGTGTAATAGTGCAGCACAGATGATAGGACATACTCCATAGTGTAATAGTGCCTCACAGATGATAGGACACACTCCATAGTGTAATAGTGTGGCACAGATGATAGGGCACACTACATAGTGTAATAGTGCAGCACAGATGATAGGGCATACTCCATAGTGTAATAGTGTAGCACAGATGATAGGGCACACTCCATAGTGTAATAGTGCGGCACAGATGATAGGACATACTCCATAGTGTAATAGTGCGGCACAGATGATAGGGCATACTCCATAGTGTAATAGTGCGGCACAGATGATAGGACATACTCCATAGTGTAATAATGTGGCACAGATGATAGGACATACTCCATAGTGTACTAGTGCAGCACAGATGATAGGACACACTCCATAGTGTAATAGTGCAGCACAGATGATAGGGCATACTCCATAGTGTAATAGTGTAGCACAGATGATAGGGCACACTCCATAGTGTAATAGTGCGGCACAGATGATAGGACATAATCCATAGTGTAATAGTGCGGCACAGATGATAGGGCATACTCCATAGTGTAATAGTGCGGCACAGATGATAGGACATACTCCATAGTGTAATAATGTGGCACAGATGATAGGACATACTCCATAGTGTACTAGTGCAGCACAGATGTTAGGACATACTCCATAGTGTAATAGTGCGGCACAGATGATAGGGCATACTCCATAGTGTAATAGTGCAGCACAGATGATAGGGCATACTCCATAGTGTAATAGTGCAGCAGAGATGATAGGGCATACTCCATAGTGTAATAGTGTGGCACAGATGATAGGACACACTCCATAGTGTAATAGTGCGGCACAGATGATAGGGCACACTCCATAGTGTAATAGTCTGTCACAGATGATAGGACATACTCCATAGTGTAATAGTGTGGCATAGATGATAGGACATACTCCATAGTGTAATAGTGCAGCACAGATGATAGGTCATACTCCATAGTGTAATAGTGTGTCACAGATGATAGGGTACACTCCATAGTGTAATAGTGCAGCACAGATGATAGGTCATACTCCATAGTGTAATAGTGTGTCACAGATGATAGGACACACTCCATAGTGTAATAGTGCGGCACAGATGATAGGACATACACCATAGTGTAATAATGTGGCACAGATGATAGGACATACTCCATAGTGTACTAGTGCAGCACAGATGATAGGACACACTCCATAGTGTAATAGTGCAGCACAGATGATAGGGCATACTCCATAGTGTAATAGTGTAGCACAGATGATAGGGCACACTCCATAGTGTAATAGTGCGGCACAGATGATAGGACATACTCCATAGTGTAATAGTGCGGCATTGATGATAGGACATACTCCATAGTGTAATAGTGTAGCACAGATGATAGGACATACTCCATAGTGTAATAATGTGGCACAGATGATAGGACATACTCCATAGTGTACTAGTGCAGCACAGATGTTAGGACATACTCCATAGTGTAATAGTGCGGCACAGATGATAGGGCATACTCCATAGTGTAATAGTGCAGCACAGATGATAGGGCATACTCCATAGTGTAATAGTGCAGCAGAGATGATAGGGCATACTCCATAGTGTAATAGTGTGGCACAGATGATAGGACACACTCCATAGTGTAATAGTGCGGCACAGATGATAGGGCACACTCCATAGTGTAATAGTCTGTCACAGATGATAGGACATACTCCATAGTGTAATAGTGTGGCATAGATGATAGGACATACTCCATAGTGTAATAGTGCAGCACAGATGATAGGTCATACTCCATAGTGTAATAGTGTGTCACAGATGATAGGGTACACTCCATAGTGTAATAGTGCAGCACAGATGATAGGTCATACTCCATAGTGTAATAGTGTGTCACAGATGATAGGACACACTCCATAGTGTAATAGTGCGGCACAGATGATAGGACACACGCCATAGTGTAATAGTGCAGCACAGATGATAGGTCATACTCCATAGTGTAATAGTGTGTCACAGATGATAGGACACACTCCATAGTGTAATAGTGCAGCACAGATGATAGGGCATACTCCATAGTGTAATAGTGTAGCACAGATGATAGGGCACACTCCATAGTGTAATAGTGCGGCACAGATGATAGGACATACTCCATAGTGTAATAGTGCGGCACAGATGATAGGGCATACTCCACAGTGTAATAGTGCGGCACAGGTGATAGGACATACTCCATAGTGTAATAATGTGGCACAGATGATAGGACATACTCCATAGTGTAATAGTGTGGCACAGATGATAGGACACACTCCATAATGTAATAGTGCGGCACAGATGATAGGGCATACTCCATAGTGTAATAGTGCCTCACAGATGATAGGGCATACTCCATAGTGTAATAGTGCAGCACAGGTAATAGGACATACTCCATAGTGTACTAGTGCAGCACAGATGTTAGGACATACTCCATAGTGTAATAGTGCGGCACAGATGATAGGACATACTCCATAGTGTAATAGTGTAGAACAGATGATAGGACATACTCCATAGTGTAATAGTGCAGCACAGATGATAGGACATACTCCATAGTGTAATAGTGCAGCACAGATGATAGGACATACTCCATAGTGTAATAGTGTAGAACAGATGATAGGACATACTCCATAGTGTAAAAGTGTAGAACAGATGATAGGACATACTCCATAGTGTAATAGTGCAGCACAGATGATAGGGTATACTCCATAGTGTAATAGTGCAGCACAGATGATAGGGCATACTCCATAGTGTAATATTGCGGCACAAATGATAGGACATACTCCATATTGTAATATTGCGGCACAAATGATAGGACATACTCCATAGTGTAATAGTGCCTCATAGATGATAGGTCACACTCCATAGTGTAATAGTGTGTCACAGATGATAGGACATACTCCATAGTGTAATAGTGCGGCACAGATGATAGGACATACTCCATAGTGTAATAGTGCGGCACAGATGATAGGGCATACTCCACAGTGTAATAGTGCGGCACAGGTGATAGGACATACTCCATAGTGTAATAATGTGGCACAGATGATAGGACATACTCCATAGTGTAATAGTGTGGCACAGATGATAGGACACACTCCATAATGTAATAGTGCGGCACAGATGATAGGGCATACTCCATAGTGTAATAGTGCCTCACAGATGATAGGGCATACTCCATAGTGTAATAGTGCAGCACAGATAATAGGACATACTCCATAGTGTACTAGTGCAGCACAGATGTTAGGACATACTCCATAGTGTAATAGTGCGGCACAGATGATAGGACATACTCCATAGTGTAATAGTGTAGAACAGATGATAGGACATACTCCATAGTGTAATAGTGCAGCACAGATGATAGGACATACTCCATAGTGTAATAGTGCAGCACAGATGATAGGACATACTCCATAGTGTAATAGTGTAGAACAGATGATAGGACATACTCCATAGTGTAAAAGTGTAGAACAGATGATAGGACATACTCCATAGTGTAATAGTGCAGCACAGATGATAGGGTATACTCCATAGTGTAATAGTGCAGCACAGATGATAGGGCATACTCCATAGTGTAATATTGCGGCACAAATGATAGGACATACTCCATATTGTAATATTGCGGCACAAATGATAGGACATACTCCATAGTGTAATAGTGCCTCATAGATGATAGGTCACACTCCATAGTGTAATAGTGTGTCACAGATGATAGGACATACTCCATAGTGTAATAGTGCGGCACAGATGATAGGACATACTCCATAGTGTAATAGTGTAGCACAGATGATAGGACATACTCCATAGTGTAATAGTGTAGAACAGATGATAGGACATACTCCATAGTGTAATAGTGTAGAACAGATGATAGGACATACTCCATAGTGTAATAGTGCAGCACAGATGATAGGACATACTCCATAGTGTAATAGTGTAGCACAGATGATAGGACATACTCCATAGTGTAATAGTGTAGAACAGATGATAGGACATACTCCATAGTGTAATAGTGTAGAACAGATGATAGGACATACTCCATAGTGTAATAGTGCAGCACAGATGATAGGGCATACTCCATAGTGTAATAGTGCAGCACAGATGTTAGGACACACTCCATAGTGTAATATTGCGGCACAAATGATAGGACATACTCCATAGTGTAATATTGCCTCATAGATGATAGGTCACACTCCATAGTGTAATAGTGTGTCACAGATGATAGGACATACTCCATAGTGTAATAGTGCAGCACATATGATAGGACATACTCCATAGTGTAATAGTGCAGCACATATGATAGGACATACTCCATAGTGTAATATGCGGCACAGATGATAGGACATACTCCATAGTGTAATAGTGTAGCACAGATGATAGGACATACTCCATAGTGTAATAGTGTGGCACAGATGATAGGACATACTCCATAGTGTAATAGTGTGTCACAGATGATTGGGCATACTCTATAGTGTAATAGTGCAGCACAGATGATAGGACATACTCCATAGTGTAATAGTGTGGCACAGATGATAGGACATACTCCATAGTGTAATAGTGCAGAACAGATGATAGGGCATACTCCATAGTGTAATAGTGTGGCACAGATGATAGGGCATACTCCATAGTGTAATAGTGCGGCACAGATGATAGGGCACAATCCATCCTCTAGTCTATAGACGGTGCTGCTACAATGTCTGTCTATAGAAGGTATTTGGCATTGGGAACAGGGACACCTGAAGAGTATAAAATGCTGTAAAATATTTGATACATTTACTGCTAAGCAATAATGTAGAATGTGTTACTGGTAAAAGCTCTACAACAGCGGTGGCCAACCCGCGGCTCTCGAGCCGCATGCGGCTCGGCCGGCTCCTGGCCACCGCTGCCCGGCACACACACTTGTCTCCGACGGCGGTCTCTCTCTTCAATTCAGTGTTAGTCCGTGAGGCAATCAGAGCTCGCGGACCGACAGCTAAGGCTCCTGATTGGCTGCTGGACCGCAAGCTTTGATTGGCTCACGGACCGGTGCTTACTTGAAGAGAGACACCGCCGCCGGAGAGTGAGGGGCAGGAGAGGCGCATGCTGTGCTCTCCTCCCCTCACAAACAGCAGCATCACGGTGAGCAGCATGGGGGGTGACAATGCTAAGTTCCTTTGTCGTATAACAACCCTTTATGAAGCTAAGAACACTGTACGCTGTTTACTTAAGAAGTACCGTAATGGTACGCTAGTTGCGTAACGATCGCTCAGCCGTAGGCGAGACGCTCAAGCGTCACGTTCGCTCACGGCCCAGTGATCACAGGACACGTTATTGGTTATGTCTAGGGTAATGATTCGCTATGGCGTAGCTTACGCTTGAGACCACGAGGAGGTCACCAGCGATGCAGACGCTCACAACACTATACCTTTATGGTAAAACCTTATACCAATGAAATACACTGAATACCTTAATGTGAGTACAGGGTGTAAGTGCAACCTTGTGTAACCTGACTAACTACAAAGCTGCTTGAGCGTCACCGACGCTCAAGTGAACACTTAACACTATAGGAAATACACAGATGCTGGTTTAGGTTCCAAAGCCTATTAACTGTATTATATCTAATATACTTGTAAAAGGGGATAACAGTACAAATGATACACTACAATATAACAGAGACCTCCTAACCACAGAACTAAACAATAAATACAAAAAGACAATACTACACTGACCTAAATGCAATACAACACAATACTATCTAATACAATACAATACTAGCCTAGTCTAGGGGAGATATGAGAGAACAGAACAGAGAGAGAGAGAGAGAGAGAGAGAGAGATGAGATGAGAGAAATTGGCTCACAGAAAGACAATGATAACGGAGAGAAACTTACGCACAAAGGGTATGATCGCCTGCGCCTCGATATCCAGCTCCCGGCTATCAGCAGATAACCGTTGATGAGAGAGTGAGAGCTGGATGTGGTCGGCCTGCCTATTTATGCCCCACACACAATGCAATCTCCTGGTCCTACAATCCCATTGTCCATTGGCCGAAGGAATTCGGCCCTGTATCATAACAAAAGGTCATAGGGTGATTCATACAGGTGGGCTGTGACGATTTCCAACAGCTCAGGTGGGTGGGAAACTGGGTTTCCCGCCGCATACCTGAGTATGTGTAAATAATAGAAATGGACATAAACTTCTTATGTCCATAACTATTCGCACGAGCGATTAATACGCTCCAAACCAACACCGGAATATTGCTAATTAAATACTCTTCCGATGGGTACCAAACACTGCTGTATGATTCCTGTTAGACCCTTTGTACGATATAAAGAGGGATTCCTCAGCTCTGGGACATTGTATTTTAACCAAACTTTCAGAATCTATCAAAGGGACCATGATCTATAAACTACATTAATTGTGAACATTTGTAACGAATGAGTCGCACGCTACGACTACATAAACTCTACCGTAAATACGCATACCGCGCCTGCGAGTGCACGTTATTGCGGGTATGCGAATCCACGGGAGAGCGCATGCACGCGCAGCGCGGACCAGTGTGCGGTGCAAATATGGCAACGTGCATTGAGACATTTTTCTGACTTTGACAGTCCACCCTTTGGCAGTCAATAATAACTGCCACAAAACATTTAAGGAGAAAAATGTAAGTCAGGGGTTAATTGATTTCCATGGTTGGGTAGGGGAGGAGAGAGGAGAAGGTGTGAAGAGGGTATGACCTAGTGAGATAGCAGAAGCATGTGTGTATGAATCCATGTTTGGGGGGTCATGTATCATCGTGCCGTACGTGTTGTAAATCAAGCTTCGAGGTATTGCGAAGTATACATTTGAATTCCTTCTTATCCTGTGGTACAGGTCTGTGGATGGGCTGTCAAACTCTACCGAGCTCATTTCGGCTGTGGTTGTAACAAAATGGGGATGCACATTTTAGTTGATGATACATGAATGGGGGAGGTATGTGGTTGCTGATATCTGTGCCTGTATTCCCTATCGTCTATGTGTGTCGTTACCTGAGGGTTGTAGAGATGAAGATAAAGAACACTTACGAAAAATGCAATGATATTCTATGTCAGGGAAATGTACATCTGTCGTCGAAGTTGTTTTCGGTATCTGTTGAGAGTCGTCTTCTTTGCGCTGTATTGCTCCTTAGGCATGAGCAAATAGCTTTGTCTGAGCCATCAGATTTACAAAAATGTTGGGCTAGCGTGAGTTTAAAGATACTAGGGAAACTGGGGATCCATGGCAAAGTTCATCAAGTGTCCATATTTAAAGTTGTCAAATCTTCTTCTTTGGTGCTTGTCTGTTGTCTGTATACATCTCGTCTCGTCAGCTTCCTCGTCCAAGGGGGTCTTTGTATCTTGGAGAAAAGCAGAAAAACAGGTGAAAGAAACGGACCGTATAATCGCATTTTCATCACATCCTGGTTTCTATCATTGGGTCATAAATCAAATCCAGGTTAATTACGGTTTCCTCACTCCTCAAGCTCATCACTCTTGTACTTTGTTTGCACCTCATTAAAGCCTGCCCGCATCTAAATATCAATCCAATCGATATAACGACACCCAAGATACATAGTAGAAACTTTCCAACATCCATTATGACTCCTTGAGCCCAGTCCCCCAAACCGGAGAACCAATTTCGCGGGTTCAACCATGACACCCAACTAGTCAGCTCATTACCTACAGCAGCAAGGGTGAGATTGTGTTTTCGACGAAATTCCCACTTCAATTGGAGAATATCGTCCATCTTTTGGTCTATGACCTCTACCGGATCCTCGGTGCTATTTGTGATATACGTGCAACACTTTATGCCGTACTGTGTTGCCAATGTAACACAATATCCGCCTGTTACTGCTGTAAGGTAATTAAGAACCATCCTATGCTGAACTAGTTCTGTTTTGTAAGCTTGAAGTTCTCTTCCAGTGTATCTAAACGTGTCATCATACATTTCAGTGATATTATCTAACAAATTGGCGAGTGCGGAAATGTATTTATAATTCATCACTCCTCGAGCGGTACGAGTGAAATCTAACGCTACCAGAACCTGAATCCCGGTGGATTCATGGATAAGATCAGAGGCCGGATGCTCTAACCTTTCTGACAGTTGTCTTTTAACCCGGTGCTCGTAGTGAGTGTGAGTATAAGGAGCTTGGGCACCACGGTGTATGTCCTTCATTTTGTCATGTGTAACAGTCATCACTTCAGGCAATACTTTTCCAATATAACACAATCCTTCAGAGTTTGGGGCAAGCCACTTGTACGCCTTTCTCCCGCATATGAAATATGCATCATCGGGGAGAACATATGGGACGGAGAAGGACATGACCATGTTACAAACCTTCCAGGTGAAATCTCCTGACCCTAATTCTTCCATCTGCCTAGTGCACGTATCGGTTTGTACGATATGTGCACAGTATCCTGGTGATACCTCTCCAACTCTAGTAATCCTATTTCCTAAGGTATATCGATACCGGAAAGATTTTCCTCTACTGGCTATATGGCGTACGAGCTCTGTATCTGTAGGCATTCTATCTGCTCTGTGTGAAAAGGTCATGGTAAGGTTGCTCCATGACACTTCCCAATTTCCCGGTTTTCTGGGATTGGAGATGTTAAAACATAAGAGGGACCTATCCACATGGTATTGGTGGAGCTTCAAACTAGGAGGGCTGGAGATGTTAAACCTCCGGTCCACCGGTCTCCCACCACTTAGCTCAAGTACCTCCCCTAACGTTAAAGGAAATGGTACTAGCCCTGATTTGCTGTGACCCTGAGGTACTTGAGAGCATACCCAACAATCTGTTTGGTTTAACACGTTACCCACTAAGGAGTGATAGTCACTCAATGGATGCCGGTCTATATGGATATTAAAACTAGATTGGCATTTCTTTATGCATCCATCTTCAACCAGATTATCACAGAGCCTACAGATACAATTTTCTTCAGCTAACAATCCATCACAATTTCTTCTATCGGATCGTTTTCTGATACTCGCCTTTGCTTGTTGGTTTGGTTGATCTTGGAAAACTACGCCTCCATCATCATAATCGGAACCCATTCCAGAACCTCTTTCGACCTCTATGGTACTCTCGCCGGAACAGACTGCTCTGGTCAACATCATGGTTAACATCAAAATCCGGATCACAGTCTCTTGGGGCAAGTCCATCTTTGAGGAGGAAATAGAGAAGAATGAGAAGGGGGAAAAAGAAATTTTAAGGAAGAGGGGATGGGAAGTGGAGAAAAACAATAAAAGGGAGAGGGGAGTCGACAACTGCTTTCGGTCTTCAAGGCTCAGGTGCCGCCTCAATCCTCCTGGAACAGACACTCCAGTGATACAACCTCTACCGTCTGTTCCTTATCGCGGGACTTCTCTGGATCAGCAACCTTTTTGCAGTGGGATGAATGGACCCAAGTCTCTCTCTCAGCAACCTTCAATGCTGTGGTGCTAGTCAATAAGACCTGGTATGGTCCTTCCCATCTATCAATAAGACAACCTGAGCGTAGAAAATTTCGTATCATTACATAATCCCCAGGTTCAATGTCATGACAATTACTATCTGGTAAATCAGGAATCATCAACTTCAGATTATCATTTTGATTCCTCAACTGCTTACTCATGTTAATCAAGTACTTTACAGTTACTTCATTGTTACATTTCAAATCATCCTGAGGGTTAATCATGACATGCGGTTGTCGACCAAACAGAATTTCAAAAGGAGACAGATTAAGAGGGGACCTGGGAGTGGTTCTGATGCTATACAAAACAATGGGTAAAGCTTCTGGCCACGTTAATCCTGTCTCTGCCATTACTTTACTCAATTTATTTTTAATAGTGCTGTTCACTCTTTCGACCTTTGCACTCGCCTGTGGACGGTACGGAGTGTGCAGCTTGCTATCAATACCCATCAATTTACACATTCCTTGAAAGACATCACCTGTAAAATGGGTACCCCTATCACTTTCAATGATTCTAGGGATACCATATCTACATACAAATTCCTGCACAATTTTCTTAGCTGTAAACATAGCGGTATTTGTAGCTGCTTGAAAAGCTTCGACCCAATTCGAGAAAACATCTATACAGACAAGTACATATTTCAAATTTCGACATGGGGGTAATTGAATGAAGTCAATTTGTATTACCTGGAAAGGGCCGCCGGCAGGTGGGATATGGGATGGTTCTGTAGGTATTGCTTTTCCAATATTCTTTCTCAGACAGGTAAGGCATGACATTGCTCTTTTACTCGCATGAGAGGAGAATCCTGGGGCGCACCAGTATGCTCTTACCAATTTGCACATCCCCTCCTTGCCTAGATGAGTCAGCCCGTGAGCTGCTTCAGCCAGACATGGAAGGTATGCCCTGGGGGCCACTGGTTTACCATGTCCATCCGTCCAGAGCCCTGAGGACTCCTGGCCATATCCCTTTGCCTTCCAGACTGCTCTTTCCTGTGTGGAACACAAATTCTGCATCTCACACAACTTCTGTGTGTTGATGGTATTAAATACCATCAACTGTGTGGTGTTTGTCCGTGTGGGGGTAGCAGCTGCAAGCTTTGCGGCTTCGTCTGCTCGGCTGTTACCAAGGGATACTGGGTCTTGGCTATATGTATGTGCTTTACATTTGATAACAGCCACTCTGTCGGGTTCCTGTATCGCTGTTAGAAGCCTTTTTATGTGAGCTGCATGCGCTATCGGTGTACCAGCTGCCGTCATGAAATTTCTGAGCCGCCATAGTGCTCCGAAATCATGGACTACCCCGAACGCGTATCTGGAATCGGTGTAGATATTGGCTGACTTACCCTTAGCCAATTCACATGCTCTGGTTAGGGCGACCAGTTCAGCAACCTGGGCTGAGTGAGGTGGGCCTAGCGGTTCCGCTTCTATGGTGTCTTGGTCATCTACGACTGCGTATCCAGTACACAAGTCTCCCGAGTCTGACTGTCTGTGACAACTACCGTCCGTGTAGAACGTGAGTTCTGCATCTTTCAGTGGATTGTCACTGATGTCAGGCCTTGCGGTAAAATTTTGGGTCAAATATTCCATACAATCATGTGTATCTTCCTTTGCATTAAATCCTCCTTCCCCATCACTCTCACCTTCCACCCTTTGTGTCTGACCAGGCACACCTGGGAGAAATGTTGCAGGATTTAATGCTCTGCATCTCCTTATGGTGATGTTTACGGGGGCCTTTAATGCCAATTCCCATCTTGTAAACCTTGCTGATGAGACGTGTCTGGTTTGGGCAGAATTCAATAAGGCAGATACCGCATGCGGTGTATGGATTGTGAGGTTGTGGCCTAGCACGACATCTTCGCTTTTCGTCACTAGCAATGCTATCGCCGCAACGCTACGCAAGCATGTGGGGAGGGATCGCGCTATCGTGTCTAGCTGGGCGCTGTAGTATGCAATTGGCCTGCTGGCGTCACCGTGTTTTTGTGTTAGTACACCTGCTGCGCACCCAGCACTTTCTGTTCCGTATAGTTCAAAGGGTTTCCCATAGTCTGGCATACCTAGTGCTGGTGCCTGCGTTAGGCACTGTTTGAGTCTCTCAAATGCTGTTTCAGATTCGTCTGTATGCGAAATCCGATCAGGCTTGTTTAAAGAGACCATTTCCTGCAAAGGTAGCGCCAATATGGAAAACCCTGGGATCCAATTACGGCAATACCCACACATTCCTAAAAACGTCCTGATCTGTTGCTGGGTTTGTGGCAGTGTCATGTCTCTAATGGCTTGGATTCTATCAGCGGTCAGGTGTCTCAGTCCTTGTGTTAGACAGTGTCCCAAATATTTTACCTTAGCTTGGCATAATTGCAACTTGTCTTTGGAAACCTTGTGACCTGTGTCTGAAAGATGAAACAGGAGCTGTTTCGTATCCTTCAGAGATGCTTCCAGTGAATCTGAACACAGTAATAAATCGTCCACATACTGTATCAATACTGATCCACTGTCTGGTTGGAAAGACTGTAAACAATCATGCAAAGCCTGAGAAAATATACTTGGACTATCTATGAAACCTTGGGGTAACCGAGTCCACGTGTATTGGACTCCTCTGTATGTGAATGCAAACAAATATTGGCTGTCAGGGTGCAGAGGTACCGAAAAGAAAGCGGAGCAGAGGTCAATAACAGTGAAAAATTTGGCAGTGGGAGGAATTTGCATTAGGATGACAGCTGGATTAGGCACTACGGGGAACTGACTCTCAACTATTTTGTTAATCCCCCTTAGATCCTGCACTAGCCTGTAACCCCTCCCCCCACTCTTTTTAACAGGGAAGATGGGACTATTTGCGGTGCTGGACGTTCTTACTAGAATGCCCTGTTGTAGCAAGCGCTCTATTACGGGAAAAACTCCTAACTCCACCTCTGGCTTCAGAGGATACTGTGGGATTTTTGGAGCTATCCTACCATCTTTTACTTGTACAACTACTGGAGCTACGTTTGCCATTAATCCAGTGTCCTGTCCATCTTTTGTCCAAAGTGACTCTGGTATCTGAGATATCATCTCTTCTACTTGGGATGGATTCCTATTTGTCATAATGGAATGTGACATTAATTTTGATGGGGAGTCTAGCATGTCCCGTACTTCCTGAGCGTGATTCTCAGGAATGTCCAAGAATACACCTTCAGGAGTACAATAAATGACGCAACCCATTTTACATAGTAAGTCTCTTCCCAGGAGATTGGTTGGTGCCGATGCAGCCAGCAAAAAGGAATGCTTGGTATGCAAAGGCCCTATTGTAATCTCGGCTGGTTTGCTAACAGGGTAGTGCTGGACTACTCCTGTTACTCCCATGGCTGGAATTGTCCTACCAGTGGTTCTCATGCCCACTGTCGAATTTATCACTGACTTGGCCGCCCCTGTGTCTACAAGAAAGTTTAAAGTTTTACCAGCTACATTGATTGCAATTTCTGGTTCGTTTCCAAGACTAGCAATCAACTTAACTGGCTGCAGATTACAGGTATGGCCACACCCCTATTGGGTATGCTGACCTCCCTGAATCCCGCTGGCAGCAACTACTTGTGAGGGAGTTAGCTGGGAACTACCAGAGGCATGCCAATCTCTGTTCGGGGGATATCTTTTTGTTTCCCCTGTATGTGGCTCAAAACTCCGCCTCTGTGGACCCTGCTCCCAATGTCGTGTGTTGTGTTGTTGTCTAGGGGGTTGAAAAGATCTTTGTACATTCTTTGTTCTACATTCTCGTGCAAAGTGTCCCGGTCTGTTACAAGAAAAACATGTTATTACACTTGCCTTACCCACAGGATTCGGTGGTACATACGCAGGTTGCCTTGTGGTCAGCGCCTGTATACTTACGGACATCAACTTATCACTTTGCGACTCTCTGTGCCTAGTGATGTTTCTGTCGTGATCAATAGCAGCCTCTCTCAATGTGGACACTGACAGACCTCGCCAACATGGTTGTGTGGTCTGTACCCTAGCTTTTAATGTTTCCTTTAAACCATCCATCAGTACAGATACTGCTACTTCTCGATGGTTTGGGTTGGTCTTAATGTCTTCTATACCAGTGTACTTTGCCATTTCTAATAGTGCCCGGTGAAAATATTCTGTTGCCGTTTCGGACTCCTTTTGCTTAATGGAAAATATTTTATTCCATTTAACAACGGCTGGGAAATACTCCTTTAGCTGTAAATTTATCCTTTTTACATTATCCTTGTTGTACACGTCTGTAAGCGGTACATCTTTATCCAATGCACAATCAGCTAAAAACTGAGTTGCATCAACATTGGAAGGTAAACAAGCTCTTAGCAGTATCTGCCAATCCTTGTTGTTGGGTTCTACAGTGTTACCTAGATCCCTGATGTATTTTTGGCTAGCAACTAAATCCTTCCTGGGGTCAGGAAATTCGGACACTATTGTTCTTAATTCCATTCTGGAAAATGGAGTGTACATGGCAATGTTCCTTATGGGAGTGGCTCCAGACACATCTGTTTTTCCATTGGGAACTGCTATTACCCTTACAGGAGCAATTCTAACAGCCTCTTCCTGTGTAGATTCTACAGCTTGTTGTGGTACAATTGTTTCAGTGTAGTGCATGGTGCCGTACTTACCCGTTGACACGACCTCACCTATCCCTCCGCTAGGGGCTTTCACTAATCTCGTGGGTGTCGCTGTGCCTACTGTGGTCTCTGCTATGGTGGCTGCAAGAGAGAGAGCTGAAATTGTTGCTGAATCGTCTTCTTGATCACACTCCTGAGGAAGGTTCAAAACAGGGTACATCTTGCACGGGTTAATACTTGCATGAGTTATTTGGTTAACATCATTAACATTTACAGTGTTACTAAGAGTTTGTGTTTTACAACCCAGTGCGTTTCTCTCCGCAATCAACTTCTCTCCTGCAATGTATGGTGGAGGAGGAGCTGTGGCAATCAACTTCCTGACTGCCCCAGATCCTGCCGCCAGAGCCAAACCTCTCTGTATCTCACCTTCCTGGTGCCATAACTGTAAATAATCATGATGCTGAATTCGTCTCTTTGCTGATTTTACGAGACATATCCTCCTCCTTAAATTTTGTAACACTTCTGGACTGAAGCTACCTATTCTTGGGAATTTGTCCCTGTCTTGTACAGTCATTCTCTCCCATTCATCACATAAAGATTCGGTGTGAATTCCATATTTTTCACACATTACATATCGTGCCGACCCAACTGGTCGGTTCACAGAATCAACCTGAACCAGGGTTGATCGCCCCCTACCTGAACAAATGGCCCCCATAATCTGCAGGCGTTGCTTATTCCTCCTTGAATATCAAGGCTTTCAGCGAACCCTTACAAACAAACCAAGATGTCCTTGGGCAGGCCGGCGGTGGTGGTTTATCAAGTACCCCACTTACTTCTCGCCCACGTTGGCCTGTGCTGCAATCACTGTAGCCAGAGCTGCTGTACCCAACCTAGGGCCCCTGTGAACCTTTATTTACTGGAACATATGAGGGTTACCCGCAGGACACTTACTCTTTCCAGTAAAGTTGGGGTTGTTAGATAGTTCCTGAGTGACCAGCGAACTTCCCTTCCAAAAATAAAAAATTACACAAATCACGTCAGAATGTACAAATAGCGTTTGTGACCACTTTACTCTGATGGTATTAGGTCAGATTACTAACTACTGCACACAATTACGTGCGGTCCAATCGTTCAGTATACGAGCACTACTTGTCATGTACTGAAAGATCAATGGAATCTATGTTTCCGGCTGCGATTCCTTCAGCCAGAGCTTGTGGCCTATATGGGTTCTGCACCAACACCCCAGGCGTTGTGCCACTGGACTTTTATAGCGGACCTTTTACCTTACGACCTCCTGGTCTTGTTACCTTATGACCTCCTGGTCTTGTTACCTTATGGTCCGCTATACTCTAATGCTCAAATATTATTTAACCAGGGATGCCTCCCTGGCCACCGTATATGTCACTTACACGTATGTCCCTTGACGAGTACCCGGCTTTCCTTTTGGTTCCACCTTAAAGTTATATAAACTTTTGTATACAAAACACACTCACTCAACACAAGTACACTTTTGTTTCTATATCTATTTCTGCGCAGAAATTGTCTTTAGGCCAAAAGTGTTACCAATTAGGAGCAGGATCTGTTAAACTAAATTTCAGATTTTCCAAAAATAGATTTGCGTTATTTACCGCTTCGCGTTATCTACCGCTGTGCGTTAATTATCGCCTTTGCGTTACTTCCCTTTATCACAACTTGAGCTACGTGGGCGTAACCGGACGCTACGTTGCGTAATGAACGCTGCGTGCGTCTGCCTTTTGGATTGCGTACGCTAGTCTTTGTTAGCGACACGTGTACGCAATGCAAAGGATCCACCGTAACACAATATATTTTTATCAATGTAAATGATCCCTGATCATCTACCGCAATCCACACTGACTGCCTTGTATCTCAGACAAACCGTGTGTTTGTTCTATACTTTAACTATCACCTCTACTATGAAATAACAGCAAATCTCTTTTAGCACTTTCTATCAACTATAAAATTGGCAAACAGGAATAGTGATATACGAAAAATGAAACAGAAATGCAGATATATGTATGCGTGCGTGTATACGCAAGACAGAAGAGAAATAAAACAGTTTTAAAAGACACAAGCGTTTTGTTCTTACTTCCGGTTCCCGGATTCCTTCAGCATTCTTTATCTAAGCGAAGCAGACGCTTATCCCGTCAGCACTGTGAGACAACCTCCCACCCTTTGCTGGAGGGATAATGTCTGCTGATCTACCTAGTGCAGATATGAGAAGGATAGGACGAGTCCCCAATTGACAATGCTAAGTTCCTTTGTCGTATAACAACCCTTTATGAAGCTAAGAACACTGTACGCTGTTTACTTAAGAAGTACCGTAATGGTACGCTAGTTGCGTAACGATCGCTCAGCCGTAGGCGAGACGCTCAAGCGTCACGTTCGCTCACGGCCCAGTGATCACAGGACACGTTATTGGTTATGTCTAGGGTAATGATTCGCTATGGCGTAGCTTACGCTTGAGACCACGAGGAGGTCACCAGCGATGCAGACGCTCACAACACTATACCTTTATGGTAAAACCTTATACCAATGAAATACACTGAATACCTTAATGTGAGTACAGGGTGTAAGTGCAACCTTGTGTAACCTGACTAACTACAAAGCTGCTTGAGCGTCACCGACGCTCAAGTGAACACTTAACACTATAGGAAATACACAGATGCTGGTTTAGGTTCCAAAGCCTATTAACTGTATTATATCTAATATACTTGTAAAAGGGGATAACAGTACAAATGATACACTACAATATAACAGAGACCTCCTAACCACAGAACTAAACAATAAATACAAAAAGACAATACTACACTGACCTAAATGCAATACAACACAATACTATCTAATACAATACAATACTAGCCTAGTCTAGGGGAGATATGAGAGAACAGAACAGAGAGAGAGAGAGAGAGAGAGAGATGAGATGAGAGAAATTGGCTCACAGAAAGACAATGATAACGGAGAGAAACTTACGCACAAAGGGTATGATCGCCTGCGCCTCGATATCCAGCTCCCGGCTATCAGCAGATAACCGTTGATGAGAGAGTGAGAGCTGGATGTGGTCGGCCTGCCTATTTATGCCCCACACACAATGCAATCTCCTGGTCCTACAATCCCATTGTCCATTGGCCGAAGGAATTCGGCCCTGTATCATAACAAAAGGTCATAGGGTGATTCATACAGGTGGGCTGTGACGATTTCCAACAGCTCAGGTGGGTGGGAAACTGGGTTTCCCGCCGCATACCTGAGTATGTGTAAATAATAGAAATGGACATAAACTTCTTATGTCCATAACTATTCGCACGAGCGATTAATACGCTCCAAACCAACACCGGAATATTGCTAATTAAATACTCTTCCGATGGGTACCAAACACTGCTGTATGATTCCTGTTAGACCCTTTGTACGATATAAAGAGGGATTCCTCAGCTCTGGGACATTGTATTTTAACCAAACTTTCAGAATCTATCAAAGGGACCATGATCTATAAACTACATTAATTGTGAACATTTGTAACGAATGAGTCGCACGCTACGACTACATAAACTCTACCGTAAATACGCATACCGCGCCTGCGAGTGCACGTTATTGCGGGTATGCGAATCCACGGGAGAGCGCATGCACGCGCAGCGCGGACCAGTGTGCGGTGCAAATATGGCAACGTGCATTGAGACATTTTTCTGACTTTGACAGGGGGGGGGGGGGGACATGTGTATCTGGCACTGGGGGCATATATTTATCTGGCACTGTGGGGACATATGTGTATCTGGCACTGTGGGGACATGTTTCTGGCAGGGTGGAGGCACCCTTTTATTGGCATTTTTATATGTATGTGACACTGTTCTGGGGCATTATATGTATGTAGCACTGTACAACATGACTAAAAATAAGATTTTGAACCTACCGGTAAATCTTTTTCTCCTAGTCCGTAGAGGACTAGGAGAAAAAGAAGCCAAGAATGCTCCTACGGAAGACTTCCACTTGGGCCGGTTTCTACACTTTCTACAGACTGGAGTGGATATGGGCCTAAAGTTAGGCTCCATTAAGGTACAGATTTCAGCCCTATCAATTTTCTTTCAGAAGGAATTGGCTTCTCTCCCAGAAGTCCAGACTTTTGTAAAGGGAGTGCTGCACATACAGCCTGCTTTTGTGCCTCCAGTAACACCTTAACTGTAACACCTTAATGTGGTGTTACAGTTCCTAAAATCTCACCGGCTTTGAACCTCTTCAAACGGTTGATTTAAAATTTCTCACTTGGAAAGTGGTCATGTTGTTGGCCTTGGCATCTGCAAGGCGGGTGTCCGAATTGGCGGCTTTGTCTCACAAGAGCTCCTATCTGATTTTCCATGTGGATAGAGCAGAATTAAGGACTCGTCCTCAATTTTTGCCTAAGGTGGTTTCATCGTTTCATTTGATCCAACCTATTATGGTACCTGTGGCTACTGATGACTTGGAGGATTCCAAGTCCCTTGATGTAGTCAGGGCCTTAAAAATTTACGTAGCCAGGACGGCTTGAATTAGGAAAACAGAAGCTCTGTTTGTCCTGTATGCAGCCAACAAGGTTGGCGCTCCTGCTTCTAAGCAGAGTATTGCTCGCTGGATCTGTAACACGATTCAGCAGGCTCATTCTACAGCTGGATTGCCGTTACCAAATTCGGTAAAGGCCCATTCCACTAGGAAGGTGGGCTCTTCCTGGGCGGCTGCCCGAGGCGTCTCGGCTTTACAGCTTTGCCGAGCAGATACTGGGTCGGGTTCAAACACGTTTGCTAAATTCTACAAGTTTGATACCCTGGCTGATGAGGACCTCATGTTTGCTCAATCGGTGCTGCAGAGTCATCCGCACTCTCCCGCCCGGTTTGGAGCTTTGGTATAATCCCCATGGTCCTTACGGAGTCCCCAGCATCCTCTAGGGCGTAAGAGAAAATAAGATTTTAAACCTACCAGTAAATCTTTTTCTCCTAGTCCGTAGAGGATGCTGGGCGCCCATCCCAGTGCGGACATATTTCTTGTATATAGTTCTTGCTTACATAAGGGTTATGTTACAGTTAAGATCAGTCGTTGACTGATACTGTTTGTTCATACTGTTAACTGGTTGCGTATATTCCAGGTTATACGGTGTGGATGGTGTGGGCTGGTATGAATCTTGCCCTTAGATAACCAAAATCCTTTCCTCGTACTGTCCGTCTCCTCTGGGCACAGTTTCTCTAACTGAGGTCTGGAGGAGGGGCATAGAGAGAGGAGCCAGTGCACACCCATTCTAAAGTTCTTTATAGTGCCCATGTCTCCTGCGGAGCCCGTCTATACCCCATGGTCCTTACGGAGTCCCCAGCATCCTCTAGGACGTAAGAGAAAACGGGGTTATGACACAAGGTCATTCTCCTACAAACGTCATACCGAAAAAGGTGTGCACACAAAAATGGGGTGTGGCTTTGTGACAACTAGGCCATGCCCCTATTTTTGCGCACGTGCCCTTGACGCGGCGCATGATAGTGGCTCTTGCCCATGACTACAGATCTTTTCTGGCTCTTTGCCTCTGACTGGTTGGCCACCCCTGCTCTACAACATATTTTTCAGATCATAGATATTCAGACTATGTGAACGCATGTCCTGTTAGTATTCTGCACAGTAATGTTTCCGATTTCAGCAATACCCTGCCCTGTACCGCCTACTTCAGAACATTACTTTGTAGACGCTCTCTGCCGCTTTGATCATTGATTTGATCTTCCCTGGTGGCAGAACTGTTCCTTTTTTCGTTCTTTTTTGGGTACTTGATAGTACATGTAGTCTCAAACCAGTGGACATTCATATGGTATCAAATTTTAAATCCACATTTACAAGATTTTCTTGACCAAACTCATAAATAAGACCCATCACCTATGCACAGTTTTACAAGAAAGACACTGTGGCACTTCATGACCAATATTCATAAGGAATGCAGCTCTTAGGTATAAGTCAGTGCGCCAAGAACCGGATCCTCTTATGCTACCCATAGGAGGCCGTAGACTCATGGATCCATCACTCTTATTAATCTGGCCCCGGGGTGCAGGGTGCCAGACCCCCTGCACCTGGTAGATTTGCTCTTGTGCCCGTGCGGAGCCCCCTTTATTACTTGCTGCCGTATTTCCGTCTGTGTCTTCGAAAACAGGATTACCGGTACGGACTACGAGAAAAGGATTTACCGGTAGGTTATAAAATCCTTATTTCTCTAACGTCCTAAGTGGATGCTGGGGACTCCGTAAGGACCATGGGGAATAGCGGCTCCGCAGGAGACTGGGCACATCTGAAGAAAGCTTTAGGACTATCTGGTGTGCACTGGCTCCTCCCCCTATGACCCTCCTCCAAGCCTCAGTTAGATCTCTGTGCCCGAACGAGAAGGGTGCACACTAGGGGCTCTCCTGAGCTTCTTAGTGAAAGTTTTAGTTTAGGTTTTTTATTTTCAGTGAGACCTGCTGGCAACAGGCTCACTGCATCGAGGGACTAAGGGGAGAAGAAGCGAACTCACCTGCGTGCAGAGTGGATTGGGCTTCTTAGGCTACTGGACATTAGCTCCAGAGGGACGATCACAGGCCCAGCTTGGATGGGTCCCAGAGCCGCGCCGCCGGCCCCCTTACAGAGCCAGAAGGCAGAAGAGGTCCGGAAAATCGACGGCAGAAGACGTCCTGTCTTCAACAAGGTAGCGCACAGCACTGCAGCTGTGCGCCTTTGCTCTCAGCACACTTCACACTCCGGTCACTGAGGGTGCAGGGCGCTGGGGGGGGGGGCGCCCTGAGACGCAATAAAAACACCTTGGATGGCAAAAAAAAAAATGCATCACATATAGCTCCTGGGCTATATGGATGCATTTAACCCCTGCCAGAATACATAAAAAAACGGGAGATAAGGCCGCCGTTAAGGGGGCGGAGCCTATCTCCTCAGCACACTGGCGCCATTTTCCCTCACAGCTCCGTTGGAGGGAAGCTCCCTGGCTCTCCCCTGCAGTCACTACACTACAGAAAGGGTTAAAAAAGAGAGGGGGGCACTAATTAGGCGCAGTATTAACTATACAGCAGCTATAAGGGGAAAAACACTTATATAAGGTTATCCCTGTATATATATAGCGCTCTGGTGTGTGCTGGCAAACTCTCCCTCTGTCTCCCCAAAGGGCTAGTGGGGTCCTGTCCTCTATCAGAGCATTCCCTGTGTGTGTGCTGTATGTCGGTACTTTTGTGTCGACATGTATGAGGAGAAAAATGATGTGGAGACGGAGCAGATTGCCTGTAATAGTGATGTCACCCCCTAGGGGGTCGACACCTGAGTGGATGAACTGTTGGAAGAAATTACGTGACAGTGTCAGCTCTGTATAAAAGACAGTGGTTGACATGAGACAGCCGGCTACTCAGCTTGTGCCTGTCCAGACGTCTCATAGGCCGTCAGGGGCTCTAAAGCGCCCGTTACCTCAGATGGCAGATATAGACGCCGACACGGACACTGACTCCAGTGTCGACGGTGAAGAGACAAATGTGACTTCCAGTAGGGCCACACGTTACATGATTGAGGCAATGAAAAATGTTTTACACATTTCTGATAATACGAGTACCACCAAAAAGGGGTATTATGTTCGGTGAGGAAAAACTACCTATAGTTTTCCTGAATCTGAGAAATTAAATGAGGTGTGTGATGATGCGTGGTTTTCCCCCGATAACAACTGATAATTTCTGAAATGTTATTGGCATTATATCCTTTCCCGCCAGAGGTTAGGGTGCGTTGGGAAACACCCCCTAGGGTGGATAAAGCGCTCACACGCTTGTAAGGGCTCTACCCTCTCCTGAGATGGCCGCCCTTAAGGATCCTGCTGATAGAAAGCAGGAGGGTATCCTAAAATGTATTTACACACATACTGGTGTTATACTGCGACCAGCAATCGCCTCAGCCTGGATGTGCAGTGCTGGGTTGGCGTGGTCGGATTCCCTGACTGAAAATATTGATACTCTAGATAGGGACAGTATATTTTTGCCTATAGAGCATTTAAAAGATGCATTTCTATATATGCGTGATGCACAGCGGAATATTTGCCGACTGGCATCAAGTCTAAGTGCGTTGTCCATTTCTACCAGTAGAAGTATTGCCTTATTAAGGGGAGGAGTTATTTGGGGTCGGTCTTTCAGACCTGGTGGCCACGGCAACAGCTGGGAAATCCACGTTTGTACCCCAGGTCGCCTCTCAACATGAGAAGACGCCGTATTATCAGGCGCAGTCTTTTCGTGGACAAGCGGGCAAAAGGTTCCTCATTTCTGCCCCGTGACAGAGGGAGAGGAAAAAGGCTGCAGAAATCAGCCAGTTCCCAGGAACAGAAACCCTCTCCCGCCTCTGCCAAGCCCTCAGTATACGCTGGGGCTTTACAAGCAGAATCAGGCATGGTGGGGGGCCCGTCTCAATGAATTTCAGCGCGCAGTGGGCTCACTCGCAAGTAGACCCCTGGATCCTTCAGGTGATATCTCAGGGGTACAAATTAGAATTCGAGACGTCTCCCCCTCGCCGTTTCCTAAAGTCGGCTTTACCGATGTCTCCTTCTGACAGGGAGACAGTTTTGGAAGCCATTCACAAGCTGTATTCCGAGCAGGTGATAATCAAGATACCCCTCCTGCAACAGGGAACGGGGTATTATTCCACACTGTTGTGGTACCGAAGCCGGACGGCTCGGTGAGACCGATTCTAAATCTAAAATCTTTGAACACTTACATACAGAGGTTCAAATTCAAGATTGAGTCACTCAGAGCAGTGATTGCGAACCTGGAAGAAGGGGACTACATGATGTCTCGGGACATCAAGGATGCTTACCTTCATGTCAAAATTTACCCTTCTCACCAAGGGTACCTCAGGTTTATGGTACAGAACTGTCACTATCAGTTCAGACGCTGCCGTATGGATGGTCCACGGCACCCCGGGTCTTTACCAAGGTAATGGCCGAAATGATGATATTCCTTCGAAGGAAGGGAATTTTAGTTATCCCTTACTTGGACAATTCCCTGATAAGGGTAAGATCCAGGGAACAGTTGGAGGTCGGTGTAGCACTATCTCAGGTAGTGTTGCGGCAGCACGATTGGATTCTCAATATTCCAAAATCGCAGCTGGTTCCGACGACTTGTCTTCTGTTCCTAGGGATGATCCTGGACACAGTCCAGAAAAAGGTGTTTCTCCCGGAGGAGAAAGCCGGGGAGTTATCCGAGCTAGTCAGGAACCTCCTAAAACCGAGCCAAGTCTCAGTGCATCAATGCACAAGGGTTCTGGGTAAAATGGTGGCTTCCTACGAAGCAATCCCATTCGGCAGATTCCACGCAAGAACTTTCCAGTGGGACCTGCTGGACAAATGGTCCGGGTCGCATCTTCAGATGCATCAGCGGATAACCCTGTCACCAAGGACAAGGGTGTCCCTCCTGTGGTGGCTGCAGAGTGCTCATTTTCTAGAGGGCCGCAGATTCGGCATTCAGGACTGGGTCCTGGTGACCACGGATGCCAGCCTGCGAGGCTGGGGAGCAGTCACACAGGGAAGGAATATCCAGGGCTTATGGTCAAGCCTGGAGACATCACTTCACATAAATATCCTGAAGCTAAGGGACATTTACAATGCTCTAAGCTTAGCAAGACCTCTGCTTCAAGGTCAGCCGGTGTTGATCCAGTCGGACAACATCACGGCAGTCACCCACGTAAACAAACAGGGTGGCACAAGAAGCAGGAGGGCAATGGCAGAAGCTGCAAGGATTCTTCGCTGGGCGGAAAATCATGTGATAGCACTGTCGGCAGTATTCATTCCGGGAGTGGACAACTGGGAAGCAGACTTCCTCAGCACGACCTCCACCCGGGAGAGTGGGGACTTCATCCAGAAGTCTTCCACATGATTATAAACCGTTGGGAAAAACTCGACAGGTATTGCGCCAGGTCCAGGGACCCTCAGGCAATAGCTGTAGACGCTCTGGTAACACCGTGGGTGTACCAGTCAGGGTATGTGTTCCCTCCTCTGCCTCTCATACCCAAGGTACTGAGATTGATAAGATGGAGAGGAGTAAGCACTATATTCGTGGGTCCGGATTGGCCAAGAAGGACTTGGTAACCGGAACTTCAAGAGATGCTCACGGAGGATCCGTGGCCTCTACCTCTAAGAAGGGACCTGCTCCAGCAAGGACCCTGTCTGTTCCAAGACTTACCGCGGCTGCGTTTGACGGCATGGCGGTTGAACGCCGGATCCTGAAGGAAAAAAGGCATTCCGGATGAAGTCATCCCTATCCTGATCAAAGCCAGGAAGGATGTAACCGCAAAAACATTATCACCGCAATTGGCGAAAATATGTTGCGTGGTGCGAGGCCAGTAAGGCCCGACAGAGGAAATTCAACTGGGTCGATTCCTACATTTCCTGCAAACAGGAGTGTCTATGGGCCTGAAATTGGGGTCCATTAAGGTTCAAATTTCGGCCCTGTCAATTTTCTTCCAAAAAGAACTAGCTTCAGTCCCTGAAGTTCAGACGTTTGTAAAAGGGGTACTGCATATACAGCCTCCTTTTGTGCCTCCAGTGGCACTTTGGGATCTTAATGTAGTTTTGGGTTCCAAAAGTCACATTGGTTTGAACCACTTAAATCTGTGGAGTTAAAATATCTCACATGGAAAGTGGTCATGCTGTTGGCCCTGGCCTGGGCCAGGCGCGTGTCAGAATTGGCGGCTTTATCCTGAAAAAGCCCTTATCTGATTTTCCATTCGGACAGGGCGGAATTGAGGACTAGTCCTCAGTTTCTCCCTAAGGTGGTTTCAGCGTTTCACCTGAACCAACCTATTTGTGGTGCCTGCGGCTACTAGGGACTTGGAGGACTCCAAGTTGCCTGACGTTGTCAGGGCCCTGAAAATATATGTTTCCAGGACGGCTGGAGTCAGGAAATCTGACTCGCTGTTTATCCTGTATGCACCCAACAAGCTGGGTGCTCCTGCTTCTAAGCAGACTATTGCTCGTTGGATTTGTAGTACAATTCAGCTTGCACATTCTGTGGCAGGCCTGCCACAGCCAAAAATCTGTAAATGCCCACTCCACAAGGAAGGTGGGCTCATCTTGGGCGGCTGCCCGAGGGGTCTCGGCTTTACTACTTTGCCGAGCAGCTACTTGGTCAGGAGCAAATACGTTTGTAAAATTCTACAAAATTGATATCCTGGCTGAGGAGGACCTGGAGTTCTCTCATTTGGTGCTGCAGAGTCATCCGCACTCTCCCGCCCGTTTGGGAGCTTTGGTATAATCCCCATGGTCCTTACGGAGTCCCCAGCATCCACTTAGGACGTTAGAGAAAATAAGAATTTACTTACCGATAATTCTATTTCTCATAGTCCGTAGTGGATGCTGGGCGCCCATCCCAAGTGCGGATTGTCTACAATACTGGTACATAGTTATTGTTACCAAAAAATCGGGTTATTGCTGTAGTGAGCCATCTTTTCTAGAGGCTCCTCTGTTATCATGCTGTTAACTGGGTTCAGATCACAAGTTGTACGGTGTGATTGGTGTGGCTGGCATGAGTCTTACCCGGGATTCAAAATCCTTCCTTATTGTGTACGCTCGTCCGGGCACAGTATCCTAACTGAGGCTTGGAGGAGGGTCATAGGGGGAGGAGCCAGTGCACACCAGATAGTCCTAAAGCTTTCTTTAGATGTGCCCAGTCTCCTGCGGAGCCGCTATTCCCCATGGTCCTTACGGAGTCCCCAGCATCCACTACGGACTATGAGAAATAGAATTATCGGTAAGTAAATTCTTATTTTTCTTTTACGTCCTAGAGGATGCTGGGGTCCAGATTAGTACCTTGGGGCTATACCAAAGCTCCGCTCAAGGGCGGGAGGCGCACCAGGTTCCTGCAAAACCGCTTGAACAAACCGTAGGTCATCAGAGGCCAAAGTATCAAACTTGTAAAATTTTGCAAATGTGTTTGATCCTGACCAAGTAGCTGCTCTGCATAACTGCATAGCCGAGACACCCCGGGCAGCCGCCCAGGAAGGACCCACCTTACGAGTAGAGTCGGCCTTTACCGAAGTCGGAACCGGCAATCCTGCCGTGGAATAAGCATACTAGATAGTACATCTGATCCAGCGCGCAATATTTTGCTTTGAAGCAGGACACCCAGTCTTGTTGGGATCGTATAGCACAAAAAGTGCTTCAGACTTCCTGTGACGAGCAGTCCTCGCCACATAAATTTTTAAAGCCCTGATAATGTCCTAGGATCTTGCGAAAGCTGAAGTGTCAGTCGCCACTGGCATCACAACAGGTTGGTTGATATGAATAGCTGATACCACCTTTGGGAGAAATTGCTGACGAGTTCTGAGTTCAGCTCTATCCTCATGGAATATTAAGTAAGGACTCATATGAGACAACGCTCCCAATTCTGACACCCGCTTCGCGGATGCCAGAGCCAACAGTGTGACTACCTTCCACGTGAGAAACTTTATGTCCACTTTCCCTAAAGGTTCACACCAGCCCGATTGTAGGAACTGCAACACAATATTTAGATCCCATGGTGCGGTTGGAGGCACAAAAGGAGGTTGGTTGTGCAGAACCCCTTTCAGAAAAGTCTGAACCTCCGGGAGGAACGCCAATGGTCTCTGGAAGAAAATGGACAAGGCCAAAATCTGAACCTTGATCGAGCATAGGTGTAGGCCCACATCCACACCTGCCTGTAGAAACAGGAGCAAATGCCCTAGTTCAAAATCCACCATAGGAAATTTCTTGGATTCACACCAAGACACGCATTTCCTCCAAATTCGATGGTAGTGTTTCGACTTTACCTCCTTCCTAATGAAAAGAAGAAACGGCTGCGCAAGAAGTGGAAGAACAATTGGCAATACTTAATGGGGAATAATTAATGATAAGAGCTGACGTATAATAAAGGAAAGTTTATTATATTAATAACATTACTTAACACAATTATAGTCTAGATATAAAATTCAATAAAAACATATAAGCAAAGTTTAAATGTATCAACACCTTGATCATAAGATATGTGAGCTGCAGATCTCAGTCTGCTTAATGAAAATGGAAACCACAGAGTCCAGGGTTAATTTATTACAGATGTCCACAGTTCCAAATATACAGCCAATCAATATGTGGCTGATAATAATGTCGTAGAGAATTTCACAGGCAGGTGGGTGGCTGAATAAATATGTATTGGATTACCTCTCCTAGGGCTGGTCCGTACCGAGCGTCCTCGGTATTGCAGTCCTGCAATGCCCAGTGTCCGTCTGCGTGGCAAGGAGATGAATGTGTGGTAACCAGGCAACCAACGGTAAGGTGCAGTTTCAGCCGCGTTCTGAAGAAAGATGTCAGCAGCCGTGTATGGGGCCAATGTATGGGGCCAGAAAGCCAGAGAGCTCTGCGGGTAACTCACTGCCTGTCAGTAACAGTCTCCACGATGGATATACAAAGGTATATCCAGCTCTGCTGTGCGTGCACATATCCGCAATTTGCGTAAGATCGCTCCGGCGATCACGCGCGGTGTATGCGCATTTACGGTAGAGTTTGTAAGCGTCTAGCGTGCGACTCGATCATAACATACGAACACATTGTAAAGAGACACCTTATAGATAGGACAGAGCATGCAGCCTCTGATTTGATCCATGAATCAACCGGGATTCAACTCCTGCTCGCGCTAGATATCACCCGTACCGCAAGAGGAGTTATAAATTTTAGGTATATTACCGCGCTAGCGAACCTGATAGACAATATCACCGAGATGTATGATGACACTTTCAGGTGTACTGGGAGAGAATTGCAAGCTTACAAAACAGAACTGATCCAGCACAGGATGGTTCTAAATTACATCACAGCAGTGACAGGCGGGTATTGTGTCACCCTAGCAACTCAGTATGGTGTAAAGTGTTGTACGTATATCACAAACAGCACTGAGGACCCAACCGAGGTCATAGATCAAAAGATGGACGATATCTTGCAATTGAAGTGGGAGTTCCGAAGAAGACACAACCTTACCCTTGCTTCTGTGGGTAATGAACTGACCGGCTGGGTATCATGGTTGAACCCACGCAATTGGTTCTCAGGTTTAGGAGAATGGGCTCAAAATGTTATCGTTGCTGTAGGGAAATTCCTCTTATGTATCCTAGGAGTTGTCATAATGATTGGTTTGATATTCAGATGTGTTCGAATTTTAATGAATTGCAAGCGTAGTACCAAATTGATGAGTTTGAGGAGCGAGGGCATTGTAACAACAACTAGTTTAATTTATGACCCAGCAATCGAGACAATGTTGTGATAAAACGTGATTCCACGGTCCGTTTCTTTCACCCGTTTCTCCTTTGTTTTTCTCCAAGGTAAAAAGACACTGACTCGGAAGAAGATTTTGATGACCCATTATACAGACCATTGATGAACTTTGTCACAGCCATTTGATGAACTGTTAGAGACTTTAATTTTTATGGACACTTGAAGAGCTTTGCTTGCCACTCAGCAAAGATACAGCAATCCGGACAAGACTTCAACAAGACTCCAACAGACGCCCAAGGACGACCACATATATATATTAATACGAATGCATTTATAACGCATGTTTCTTATCTTCATCTCTTCTATCTTCAGGTAGTGGCACACATAGTCGACAGGTGATATAGACACATATATTAGCACTCACATATTTTCCCCCTTCATGTATCATCAACTAATGTGCACCCCATTTGTTGGAACTAAAAGCCGAAAAGAGCTCGGTAGAGTTTGTTAGCCCACTTACAGACCCTTAATACGGGATAAGAAGGATTCAATGTATACTTCGCAATACCTCGAAGCTTATTTTTAGAACATGTACGGCACGATGATACATGACCCCTCAGATATGGATTTCATACATACATGCTTTTTACTATCTCACTAGGTCATACATTTCCCACCTTCTCCTCTCCTCCCTGCTCCCAATGATAATAAGGTATTTCATGGTAATATATATTTTTCAGCTTAATTGTTTAGATAGTGGCAGTTATTGTTGACTGCCAAAGGGTGGACTGTCAAAGTTGAAAAATATCCTGATACATATGCCTTGTACTAACCCCTCATGCACATGCCCGCTGCACGTGCGCACGCTCTGCTGTGCGTGCACATATCCGCAATTTGCGTAAGATCACTCCGGCGATCACGCGCGGTGTATGCGCATTTACGGTAGAGTTTGTAAGCGTCTAGCGTGCGACTCGATCATAACATATTTAATCCACATAGTGTGTTTTATAGTGAATATTCCCCTTAACAATGTCAGAAAGTATGTTTAGTTTGAAACGGTTCTTGGACAGAGAAATTCCTCTTTGCATGATGGGAAGGGTCAGATAAAGGTTGAATGGTGGTGTCTAGTATCCAGCTGTAGAGTATTTTAATAGTAACATTTCGGTGTTGGTTAGGAAGAGAATGCTCGCTCCTGCGCATAGTTATGTACAAAAGTAGTTTATAGACATTTACTATATTTGCTGTTCATTATCCATGCGGGGGGAATCCAGAGGATACCACCCACTACAGCAGTTGGGGAGAGACACAGCCCACCTGTTCGAACCCACCTATGACCTTTTGTTATAATGCAGAGACACATTCCTGTGTCCAATGAACCATGAGATTATAGGGATCATTGTATTGTTACTGTATGCTGTGTATATAAGGACCACCATTGCTGGGCCAATCACTCACTCTCTCTGCAAGGTTTTCACATTGAAGGCTGAGGGCTGGAATCCAGGATGCGCTTGCGAATCATCCCCATGTATGTAAGTTTCTCTGTAGCCATTTTGTTATCCTCTGTGTTTGCCATTTGTTCTCATGGTGTACTCATTCTGTTTACTTGTGTTTGCGATCGTTGGCTATTGTTCATATTATTCCTTGCTATTCTGTTTAGATTTTGATGTTAGTTTGTAGTGTATGATATGTATTGTTTAACCTTTTATTAGAATCTATCCACAGTGGCCTTAGAACCATGTGGTTTTCAAATACAAATCAGTGCTGGGTTGTCACTTTCCTGCCAGGGCTTTCAAAGTGGTTTAACCTGTTTAAGCATTGTTAAGGTGTATAAGCATTGTTAAGGTGTATGCACTGCTGATACTTTGTATCTCCAGCGCTACTTAAAGTTTAAAGGTATAGTGCTTTGCTGCTAAGGTTTAAAGTATAAGCATATCCTTACACTGTTTCATTACTTAAGGTTTACTGTATATCATTCTGTGAGCGTCTGTGCCGCTCGTGTCTCGCGCCCACGGCCTAGCGTCTGCTACGCTAGGTGCGTACCCTTACGGTACTCAGTGCGCCAATAGCGTACTTAGTCCGTAATAGAATATAGCTTAATGTTTATAGGTAATACCTGACTTTATCAATTGGGGGACTCATCCGGGCCTCCTCATATCCGCAACCTAGCGGAACCAGGCAGACTTTATCCATCAGCAAAGGGCGGGAAGGTAGTATCCCCTGTTAGCCGTTTGGTGGTTGGGGATACAGTAGTGCTGATCAGATAAGCGTCTGCTCTGCTTGGTTTGTAGGGATGCTGGTGGGATCCGGAAACCGAAAGGTAAGAACGTTAAGCTATTGTCTTTTAAATCTGTTTTAATTTCTGTTTTGTGCCAACTGCGCACGCAACACATGTAACACACGCACACACCTGTACTCTGCATATCTGACCATATTGTTGCAAAACAAGGTTCAAATGAGTCATATTGTGTTTGGTTCAGATTGGATTGCTTATCTGTTTAAGTAGGTTTAAAAGTATATTTAAAAGTTGCTGCAAAAGCCTTGATATAGTGTTGTTTTTTTAAACTCAGGCCTAAAATAACTTCAGGGGCTTGCATGGTGATTTTTTTTTTGTGACAAAGGAAGCCGCATGGTCTGTCCTCCATTTTGTGTAACCCTCATGGATGTGGAAGGGGGAGGAGCAGCGGCCATTTTTGGAAGGTCAATTTTTTTTTCTAAATAGCTGATTTTCAGTCTGCTCAGGAATAATCAGCCGTCCTTGGTCAAAAAGAAATCACCATTTATGAGTTACCAATGCATTTATTTAACCCATGCCATAGACAATTACAAATAGATTCAGATGGGGTTTAATAAAAAGTTAATAGTAAGATGAATATTTGATGTAAGAACGACACACAGATATAAAACAAAGTTGTTTTTTTTCTTTCTTCTTCTTTACCTCCACGATTCTGTTAAACTCTGCTTGTTGTAAGATAAGCCATTGAAATGCAAATTAACCTGTGCAACAGCTTTTTTTCCTGGCAGTGAAAGGCCACCTTTACAGACAGTCAAAGGCACATTCATATGCAAATTAGAGGAGTGAATGGGTCTCGGGAGACCAGTGAATAGAACATAGATATAATATTATAATTATGTGTATGTGTTTATATCAATGTATGTTCTGCAAGATAGCTATCCAATATGAATCATACTATTGGAAGCATTGATTAGTAGATTCATTTAGACCTGCATTTTGTGTATTTTCACATATCTACCTTTCTGTTTGCCATTAGCATTGATCACGTGCTGAGAAAATTTGTTGCTATTTAGTTAAAAGTAAGATTAATACTTAAGGGAGTAATTGTAAAACACGCACGCAGCCTGACCCAGTTATAAAGGTTATACAGAAGATACTGTGTGGTGTTTGGTAAACGATTATAGTTTAATATCGTTTGCCTTTATAGAAGCGTGTTATTTGTGTTACTGCGGACGTATCCGGCCTGTGTACACGTGTCTCTGACCAAGTGCGAGACAGCGTACGCAACGCAAAGGCCTACACACGTGGCGTACATCACGCAACGTGCATACGGATACGCCCACTAAATACAAATCACACGATAGCATTGTTTTAGTAGTAGATACGGAAGCCACGAGATAATAGCACAAATTTGTTCAGTTTCCAAAAGTTAGTTTAAAAAGATCCTCCTCTCGTTGCATTACCTCTGGGATTAGCCTATGTTACCTGAATGAAAATAATTTTCTGTACAGAAAAATCAAAGTATATATGAAGTGAAAGAGCGTGTGTATGCAAGTAAAGTTTTTTTTGGTGTGAACCCTGGAATTCGAGATCTCGTAGAAGGATACCCGTGAAGTGAACACGTGGTGGCGTGGGAGAAGGCCATCTCACGTTAAAAGTGAATAAGGTAAGAGGAGCAATTAGTGTTACAGCAGACCAGAAGGCCCGCGAAAGTCAGAAATCTGTTAAAAGTACCTATACGAAGTTCTGAAGACCCTGACTTAAGAAAGGTCAGAGGTAGTGAGCGCAACCTTGGAGGTTGGCGCAGTACCCATATAGGCCCGTTTTGAGAATACGCTCCGGCTGAAGGTTTCGCAGCCTAAACAACCGATTCCGCTGGTCGTTCTGCGGATAAGTAACAGTTACTTATACGCATTGCGACTGTACCGCATGTAATTGTGTGCATTAGTTGGTTACCTTGATACCCATTACGCAATTTGCGTACGCTTTGCGGGATCATAAACACTATTTGTACATTCTAACGTGATTTGTGTAGGTTTTTTTTATTTTAAGGGAGGTTCGCTGGTCACTCAGGAATTCTCCAGCAACTGATACTTACTGGGGAGGGTAGCATACTCCCACACGCCCCAGTAAATAGAGGTCACATAGGGGCCCTGGGTTGAGTACGCCAGCGCTGAAGCAGTGTGTGGGCATATTGGTCGACGTGGGCGAGAGTGGGTGAAGGCACTCGTTGGACTTTCACCGTCGCCTTACCTCTGGGAACGTGGTTTTTGTAGGAATTCGCTGAGAAGGCAATACCTGCAAAGAATGGGGGCCAGTTGCTCAAGTAAGGGACGATCAACCAAGGTTCAGGTTGATATTATTCCGCGGCCAGCCGGGTCGGCGAGGTACATAATGTGTGAAAAATATGGATCACACGCAGAGGTTTTATGCAATGAGTGGGAACGTATGACTGTGAACGATGGGGAGAAGTTTCCCAGGGTAGGCAGTTTTAATTCTGAGGTTTTGCAAAATTTAAGGAGAAGGATATGTCTGATAAAATCTAAAAAACAGAGGATCAGACACACAATCTGTTTACATTTATGGCAACAGGAAGGGGAGATACAAAGGGGATTAGCTCAAGCAGCTGGTTCCCATCTTAGCAGGAAACTGATGGCAACTGGAGAAACAATGGCTACAGAGAATGGCATACTGGGATATGATGATAATAGGGCACTTAATAAATGTATTAATGATGATAATAGTAAGCGTAATAAATGTGTTAATAACGATAGAAGTAAAACTGATAAATGTACAAATTCTAACCCGTGCAAGTTGCACCCCATGTTAAACTTCCCTCAGGATCACAAGCAAGAAAGTGAGCCCAGCACAATGTCGGCACTTTTTCCAGCAGCCATCATACGAGACACCCAGGTGGGCATGGCCCAATCGGTAAAGGCAGTAGTCAAGCCCCCCTACGGAGGGTCAGGTGAGGTCGTGTCCACAGGTAAGTACGGTATTGTATGTTATGCACAGACAATTGCACCTCACATTGTAGAGTATAGAGAGGTAGCGGTTTCTGTATTAATGGATGGTTTAAAGGAAGTGTTGAGAACAAAGGTACCGACTACTCAACCTAATTGGAAAGGTATGTCGATGGCTGCTTTGAGAGAGACCGCTATTGAGCATGATTGGAACATCGTAAGACACAGGGAGTCACAGGGCGGTAAGCAAATGACAATAAGTAGACAGGCCCTGACAACGAAGCCACATCAGCTTAAGCCCCAGACCCCTGTGGGTAAGTCAAATGTGATAAAATGTTATAACTGCCAGAGGGAAGGGCATTATGCACGGAATTGCATGTTTAACGACCCATATAAGGTATATAAACCCCCTAGACAACGACATAACGCACGTAATTGTAATCAGGGATCATATAGGAAAAATTTTGGGCCGCACCTGTAATTTGCAGCCAGTGAAGTTGATTATTAGCCTTGATAGTAAGCCTGAGGTTACAGTCGATGTAATTGGTAGGTCATTCCTTGTAGACACAAGGGCGGCCAGGTAAACTCTGTGATTTATCTTTAAATATTTCCTTTTCATCTCTGACGTTCACCAGACAGATCAAACGTCACATGTCTACTTGGTCTTTTCAGAGGTCTACCCAACCCCAGTGTATCTTAGCGGCATCGTTGTGTCTGGCCAAACACAAAGGGTGGAGAGTGGAAATACTGGTGGGGGAGACTGTGCAGAGATACCGATGGACATGTTGGTGTGACAGCCTGATGGTGAACGGAAATCTGACAATGTTTCTTTTCTATTGTTCTCTCTCTTTGTTCTTTCATGTTTTACGGATGGTATGTCACACAACAGTTAGACAAATGGTAATGCAAGATTTATGCTCCTTACAGAAAGATCGCTGATTCAGAAAGAATATCGTATCACTGGAGTGTTCGTTTTGGGGAGACTGAGAGACAGCACTGTTGAGACGACATCTGAGCAAGAAGAACAACAAGACTATAGGACAATTATCGTAACATTTTTCTTTCCCTTCAATTAGTTTCGGTACCGCCATTACAACTTTCTTTTTTCTCCTCCTGTAAGATGGACTTGCCCCAAGAGACTGCAGTCCGTGTTTTCCTGTTGACCCTGTTGTTGACCAGAGCAGTCTGTTTCGGTGAGAGTACCAGTGAGGTCGAGAAAGGATCTGGAATGGGTTCTGATGACCAGGATGGATTCGTAGAATTCCGAGAGCAACACAATCACCGAGCAAAGGCGAGTATCAGAAAACGATCTGGTAGCCATGACACTAACAGACATTGTGAAGGATTGTTAGCTGAAGAGAATTGTATATGTAGGAATTGTGACAACATAGTTGAGGACGGGTGCATCCAGAGATGTCAGTCCAGCATTAATATCAATATGGACCGTCATCCATTGAGTGACTATCACTCATTAGTGGGTAAGGTTTTAAACCAAACGGAATGCTGGATGTGCTCACAAGTACCTCAAGGTCATAGAAAGTCAGGACTAGTGCCATACTCTTTAACGATAGATGAGGTACTTGAATTAAGGGGTGGGAGACCGGTGGACAAGAAATTTAATATTTCTAGGCCTCCTAGTTTGAAGCTCCACCAATACCATGTGGATAGGTCCTTAATATGTTTTAACATTTCCAATCCCCGAAAGCCGGGAAATTGGGAAGTGACATGGAACAACCGAACCATGACATTCTCACACAGAGCCGATAGAATGGCCATTGACTCAGAGCTTATACGCCAAATAGCCAACAGTGGAAGATATTTCCAATATAGGTACACTCTAGGAAGTAGGCCCATGCGAGCTGGAGAAGTATCACCAGGATACTGTGCGCATATCATACAACCTGATACGTGTACTAGTCAGATGAGAGAATTAGGGATAAGATTTTTTACCTGGAAGGTTTGTAATATGGTGATGTCGTATTCTGTCCCATATGTCCTCCCCGATGATGCATATTTCATATATGGGAGGAAGGCGTATAAGTGGCTTGCCCCAAACAACATTGGAAGAGTGTTACCGGAAGTAATGACCATTACCCATGATAGAATGAAAGACGTTCACCGCAATGCTCAAGCTCCTTACACTCACACCCATTACGAACACATTGTAAAGAGACACCTTATAGATAGGACAGAGCATGCAGCCTCTGATTTGATCCATGAATCCACCGGGATTCAACTCCTGCTCGCGCTAGTTATCACCCGTACCGCAAGAGGAGTTATAAATTTTAGGTATATTACCGCGCTAGCGAACCTGATAGACAATATCACTGAGATGTATGATGACACCTTCAGGTATACTGGGAGAGAATTGCAAGCTTACAAAACAGAACTGATCCAGCACAGGATGGTTCTAAATTACATCACAGCAGTGACAGGCGGGTATTGTGTCACCCTAGCAACTCAGTATGGTGTAAAGTGTTGTATGTATATCACAAACAGCACTGAGGACCCAACCGAGGTCATAGATCAAAAGATGGACGATATCTTGCAATTGAAGTGGGAGTTCCGAAGAAGACACAACCTTACCCTTGCTTCTGTGGGTAATGAACTGACCGGCTGGGTATCATGGTTGAACCCACGCAATTGATTCTCAGGTTTAGGAGAATGGGCTCAAAATGTTATCGTTGCTGTAGGGAAATTCCTCTTATGTATCCTAGGAGTTGTCATAATGATTGGTTTGATATTCAGATGTGTTCGAATTTTAATGAATTGCAAGCGTAGTACCAAATTGATGAGTTTGAGGAGCGAGGGCATTGTAACAACAACTAGATTAATTTATGACCCAGCAATCGAGACAATGTTGTGAAAAAACGTGATTCCACGGTCCGTTTCTTTCACCCGTTTTTCCTTTGTTTTTCTCCAAGGTAAAAAGACACCGACTCGGAAGAAGATTTTGATGACCCATTATACAGACCATTGATGAACTTTGTCACAGCCATTTGATGAACTGTTAGAGACTTTAATTTTTATGGACACTTGAAGAGCTTTGCTTGCCACTCAGCAAAGATACAGCAATCCGGACAAGACTCCAACAGACGCCCAAGGACGACCACATATATATATTCATACGAATGCATTTATAACGCATGTTTCTTATCTTCATCTCTTCTATCTTCAGGCAGTGGCACACATAGTCGACAGGTGATATAGACACATATATTAGCACTCACATATTTTCCCCCTTCATGTATCATCAACTAATGTGCACCCCATTTGTTGGAACTAAAAGCCGAAAAGAGCTCGGTAGAGTTTGTTAGCCCACTTACAGACCCTTAATACGGGATAAGAAGGATTCAATGTATACTTCGCAATACCTCGAAGCTTATTTTTAGAACATGTACGGCACGATGATACATGACCCCTCAGACATGGATTTCATACATACATGCTTTTTACTATCTCACTAGGTCATACATTTCCCACCTTCTCCTCTCCTCCCTGCTCCCAATAATAATAAGGTATTTCATGGTAATATATATTTTTCAGCTTAATTGTTTAGATAGTGGCAGTTATTGTTGACTGCCAAAGGGTGGACTGTCAAAGTTGAAAAAAATCCTGATACATATGCCTTGTACTAACCCCTCATGCACATGCCCGCTGCACGTGCGCACGCTCTGCTGTGCGTGCACATATCCGCAATTTGCGTAAGATCACTCCGGCGATCACGCGCGGTGTATGCGCATTTACGGTAGAGTTTGTAAGCGTCTAGCGTGCGACTCGATCATAACATATTTAATCCACATCGTGTGTTTTATAGTGAATATTCCCCTTAACAATGTCAGAAAGTATGTTTAGTTTAAAACGGTTCTTGGACAGAGAAATTCCTCTTTGCATGATGGGAAGGGTCAGATAAAGGTTGAATGGTGGTGTCTAGTATCCAGCTGTAGAGTATTTTAATAGTAACATTTCGGTGTTGGTTAGGAAGAGAATGCTCGCTCCTGCGCATAGTTATGTACAAAAGTAGTTTATAGACATTTACTATATTTGCTGTTCATTATCCATGCGGGGGGAATCCAGAGGATACCACCCACTACAGCAGTTGGGGAGAGACACAGCCCACCTGTTCGAACCCACCTATGACCTTTTGTTATAATGCAGAGACACATTCCTGTGTCCAATGAACCATGAGATTATAGGGATCATTGTATTGTTACTGTATGCTGTGTATATAAGGACCACCATTGCTGGGCCAATCACTCACTCTCTCTGCAAGGTTTTCACATTGAAGGCTGAGGGCTGGAATCCAGGATGCGCTTGCGAATCATCCCCATGTATGTAAGTTTCTCTGTAGCCATTTTGTTATCCTCTGTGTTTGCCATTTGTTCTCATGGTGTACTCATTCTGTTTGCTTGTGTTTGCGATCGTTCGCTATTGTTCATATTATTCCTTGTTATTGTTTAGATTTTGATGTTAGTTTGTAGTGTATGATATGTATTGTTTAACCTTTTATTAGAATCTATCCACAGTGGCCTTAGAACCATGTGGTTTTCAAATACAAATCAGTGCTGTGTTGTCACTTTCCTGCCAGGGCTTTCAAAGTGGTTTAACCTGTTTAAGCATTGTTAAGGTGTATAAGCATTGTTAAGGTGTATGCACTGCTGATACTTTGCATCTCCAGCGCTACTTAAAGTTTAAAGGTATAGTGCTTTGCTGCTAAGGTTTAAAGTATAAGCATATCCTTACACTGTTTCATTACTTAAGGTTTACTGTATATCATTCTGTGAGTGTCTGTGCCGCTCGTGTCTCGCGCCCACGGCTAGCGTCTGCTACGCTAGGTGCGTACCCTTACGGTACTCAGTGCGCCAATAGCATACTTAGTCCGTAATAGAATATGGCTTAATGTTTATAGGTAATACCTGACTTTATCACCATTTTCATTAAGCAGACTGAGATCTGCAGCTCACATATCTTATGATCAAGGTGTTGATACATTTAAACTTTGCTTATATGTTTTTATTGAATTTTATATCTAGACTATAATTGTCATAATTAATGTTATTAATATAATAAACTTTCCTTTATTATACGTCAGCTCTTATCATTAATTATTCCCCATTAAGTATTGCCAATTGTTCTTCCACTTCTTGCGCAGCCGTTTCTTCTTTTCATTATTCATTTACAACAAACACACACACAGTGTTTTACGGCAGCGCAGGTGACAGAACAACTATATATTTTTTTTTATTTACTATCATTTGAGGCTGTATCCAGCAGTTTTGTTTATTTCTCTTTTGTTTTTTATACCTCCTTCCTAGCCTGGATGAGTGTTGGAATAACCTTAGAAGGAATGCCCTTTCGGGCTAAGATCTGTCGTTCAACCTCCATGCCGTCAAACATAGCTGCGGTAAGTCTTGATAAGCAAACGGCCCCTGCTGAAGCAGGTCTTCTCTGAGTGGAAGAGGCCGAGGATCTTCAAAGAGCAAGTCCAGAAGATCTGGGTATCAAGCCCTCCTTGGCCAGTCTGGAGCAATGAGAATTGCTTGAACTTTTGTTCTTTTTATCAACTTGAGAATCCTTGGGATTAGCGGAAGTGGAGGGAACACATACACCAATTGGAACACCCACGGAGTTATCATTGTGTCCACTGCCACTGCTTGTGGGTCTCTCGACCTGGAACAATATCTCTGAAGTTTCTTGTTGAGACGGGATGTCATCATGTCTACCCGAGGAACTCCCCAAAGACTTGTTATCTCTACGAATACCTCCTGATACAGGCCCCATTCTCCTGGATGGAGATCGTGTCTGCTGAGGAAGTCTGCTTCCCAGTTGTCCACTCCTGGAATGAAGACTGCTGACAGAGCCCTTGCATGTCTTTCTGCCCAGAGGAGTATCCTTGTCACCTCTGCCATTGCAGCTCTGCTTTTCGTTCCGCCTTGGCGGTTTATGTTAGACACTGTCGTCACGTTGACCGACTGGACTAGAATGGCTTGATCCGTTAGTAGATGAGCCCCTTGCAGAAGTCCATTGTAAACTGCTCTCAGTTCCAGGATGTTTATGTGAAGAACTTCCAGACTTGACCATCTTCCTTGGAAGTGACCGCTCCCCAACCTCTTAGACTTGCATCCGTGGTCAGGAGGATCCAGTTCTGAATCCCGAACCTGCGTCCCTCAAGCAGGTGAGAAGTCTGCAGCCACCAGAGGAGCGAGATCCTGGCATTCAGCGACAGACATATCCGCTGTTATAGGTGAAGATGTGATCTGGACCATTTGTCCAGGAGATCCAGTTGGAAGTACCTGGCATGGAAACGTCCGAACTGTAGGGCTTCGTAAGCAGCTACCATCTTTCCCAGCAAGCGAATGCATTGATGGACCGATACTCGGTCTGGCTTCAAGATCTCTTGAACCATTGATTGAATCACCAATTATTCTCCAATGGGAGAAACACTCTCTGTACTGTTGTGTCGAGAATCATTCCTAAGAATGCTAATCTCTGTCTTGGTTCCAATTGAGACTTTGGACGATTGAGAATCCAACCGTGGTCCTGGAGTATCTGCACTGTCAGTGTGATACTCTGTAGCAACTTTTCCCTGGAAGTTGACTCGATTAATAGATCGTCCAGATATGGGATAATATTCACTCCTTGCTTGCGCAGGAGAACCATCCTCTCTGCCATCACCTTTGTGAATATCCTCGGTGCTGTTGACAGCCCGAATGGTAGCGCCTGGAACAGACAGTGACATTCCAGAACAGCAAATCTTAAGTAGGATTGATGAGGAGGCCAAATGGGGACAAGCAGGTATGCGTCCTTGATGTCCAGAGACACCAGGAATTCCCCTTCCTCCAAGCTGGAGATGACTGCCCTTAGGGACTCTATCTTGAACTTGAATTCCTTTAAAAATTGATTCAATGCCTGAACATTTAAAATTGGTCTTACTGAGCCATCCGGCTTCGGTACCACAAACAGACTTGAGTAAAACCCTCTGCCTTGTTGTGGCTGTGGGACGGGAACAATTACCCTGTCTCGGACCAACTTCTGAATGGCCTCCAGAGTCTTTGACTTTTCTTCTGGAGAAACTGGTAAGGTTGACATGAAAAATCGGCAAGGTGGGAGTTGCTGGAATTCCAGTCTGTACCCCTGGGACCCAAGTTGTATTACCCAGGGATCTAAGCCTGATAGGGCCCACGTCTGACTGAAATTCTGTGAGCGAGCTCCCACCTGTAGGGGAGCCCCAGCGTCATGCTGAGGTTTTGGAGGAAGCAGAAGTGGATTTCTGTTCCTGGAAACCTGCTGCTGCTGCGGTTGGTCTCTTGGATCTTCCACGTCCTCCCCTGAAGTAGGATTGGCCACCCCTGCCCCTTTTGGCTTTTGCGGCCTGAAAGGAATGCATCGGAGGGGTGCTGTATGGTTTCCATGGTGGAGTTGGTGCGGAGGGAAGAAATGTTGACTTACCCGCCGTTGCTTTGGATATCCAGGTGTTCAGTACCTCTCCGAATAGCGCCTCCCCAGTATAGGAAAGAGTCTCAATACTCTTCTTTGATTCTGTGTCCGAAGTCCACTGGTGAATCCAGAGACCTCTGCGTGCTGAGAGACATAGCCGACATTCTTGCTGCTATAAGTCCTATGTCTTTCATGGCCTCTACCATGAAACCTGCAGAATCTTTAATGTGACCAAGGAGTAAAACCACATCATCCCTATCCATAGTATCTAGTTCTTCTGATAAATTCTCAGACCATTTTACAATGGCACTAGATACCCATGCATATGCTATAATGGGCCTAAGAATAGTACCCGAGGCCGTGTAAAGGGATTTGAGTATAGTTTCAATTTTGCGGTCGGCTGGTTCTTTAAGTGATGCCGTACCGGGTACAGGTAAAGTAATCCTTTTTGATAGTCTGGACACCGAAGCGTCGACCATAGGCGGGGTTTCCCATTTTTTCCTATCCTCTGTAGGGAATGGATAAACTACCAGAATTCTCTTTGGAATTTTTTCTCTGGATTTAACCAGGATTTTTCAAATAGAGTGTTAAATTCCTCTGAAGGAGGAAAAGTAACTTCATGATTTTTATGCAATTTCAAATAAGCTTTCTTTTCCTGCACTGGGGTAGTGTCAGTCACCATTAACACTTCTTTTATGGCTTGAATCATGTGTCTTATACTTTTAGCCAGGACAGCTTCAGCTATCCTGCTGTCATCTAAACCCTCCCCCATATCGGTGTCGGTATCTGTGTCGACTTGCATAATTTCAGCAAGTGAACGCTTTTTTGCTGGTTTGGTAGAAGTAGAGGGTTTTGCAAACAAAGCCCTCTCTATAGACTGTCTCCAAACCTGTGTTTCTTTCTCAGTATGAGACATTTTGTGGGAAATTTAAGATATCTTTCCCTTTATTCCCTTAAACCATATAGGTTCATCCCTGAGGGAAGAGCTACCACATTGCAATCCAGAGTCCCTAAAATGGCGTCCTCTAAGGATTTCCACCTCTGCTGCACCCGATTCTTGAGACATGATAATGGGGGTAATTCCAAGTTGATCGCAGCAGGAAATTTTTTAGCAGTTGGCCAAAACCATGTGCACTGCAGGGGAGGCAGATATAACATGTGCAGAGAGAGTTAGATTTGGGTGGGTTATTTTGTTTGTGTGCAGGGTAAATACTGGCTGCTTTATTTTTACACTGCAATTTAGATTGCAGATTGAACACATCACACCCAAATCTATCTCTCTCTGCACATGTTATATCTGCCCCCCCTGCAGTGCACATGGTTTTGCCCAATTCCTAACAAAGTTCCTGCTGCGATCAACTCAGAATTACCCCCAATGTGCAAAATGACACACAAAACACAGTCACACAGGGATATGTCAGGGACAGTATTCCTACCAAAATCGTGAGAGGAACAACAGAGTTCAGAGCCAGCCCCCACACACCCTTTGAAGTTTTATATATGCAATTATATATGCCACCTCAGTGCAATATTAACCTATAAGGTTATGTTACTTTGTACTCCACCCTTCTATCACACCCTGGTACCGCAGGAGTTAAGAGGAGGTCAGCGTCCTGTTCCTAGGATCTGCAGGTAGAAAATGGCGCTGGTGAGTGCTGGGTCATAGTGAGGAAGAAGCCCCGCCCCCATAATGGCGCAGCTCTCTCCCGCCGTTTTAGAGATTATACTGGCCTGAGGGATCTAGCCCCTGTACAGCTTTTGTCGACCAGTGTAGGGAAATGCCAGCTCAGAGCGCCCCTCTGCACCCTTAAGTGTCATTGTGAGCCCGCCAGAGCGCAGCCTGTCACTGCTGCGCTCCGTCCCTTATGCCGCCCTAAAGAAAACGCCAGCGTCCCATTCTGACGGTCCGCTGGCAGTATACTCACCACTCAGCAACTCTTCAGTATGTTAGGAGGTGGCGGCCATGCTGCGGGAGTGAGCGTTCGCTATCTGGAGCTATGCGATCAGCACCCTCAGGAGCTAATGATGTCCTGTCAGTGGAGCCAAGAGCCATTGGACTATGCAGGAAGTTGGATCTTGCTCCCCTCCTAACTCCCTCGAAGCAGGGAGGCTGTTGCCAGCAGCCTCCCTGTGTTGATTTAAAACCTTAGAATTATCATTTAGTGAAACCCTTGTGGGAGCTCCACTAGCTGCGTCCGGCTCTCTCAGGCACAAATTCTAAACGGAGGTCTGTGGGAGGGGCATAGAGGGAGGAGCCAGCCCACACTATTAAACTTTTAAAAGTACCGAAGGCTCCAGTGGACCCGTCTATACCCCAAGGTACTAATGTGGACCCCAGCATCCTCCGGGATGTAAGAGAAAGTGGCCATTAACCTCAGAGGGTTGGACACTACTCCCCCCCCCCCCCCCCCTCCCCCCAAGCAGGGAGGCTGTTGCCAGCAGCCTCCCTGTGCCTAAACTCTAATCAAAATAAGAAAACTAGGAAAACTCCTATGGAGCTCCCCTAGCTGTGACCGGCTCCGTCGGGTACATTTTCTAAACTGAGTCTGGTAGGAGGGGCATAGAGGGAGGAGCCAGCCCACACTATTGGACTCTTAAAGTGCCCATAGCTCCTGAGGACCCGTCTATGCCCCATGGTACTAATGTGGACCCCAGCATCCACTAGGACGTAAGAGAAATAATGTTTTGTGATCTTACAGGTAGAGGACTGTTACAGAAGGGCATGCAGGGGACTGTTACAGAAGGGCAGCTGTAGGAATGTTACAGAAGGGTAGGTATAGGACTGTTACAGAAGGACAGGTATAGGACTGTTACAGAAGGACAGGTATAGGACTGTATAGGACTGTTACAGAAGGACAGGTATAAGACTGTTACAGAAGGACAGGTATAGGACTGTTACAGAAGGACAGGTATAGGACTGTTACAGAAGGACAGGTATAGGACTGTTACAGAAGGACAGGTATAGGACTGTTACACAAGGAGAGGATCAGTAGCAGCTGGGACAATCCTTTGGGAGAATGAGAGGCTGCTTCCACAATTCCATATGACACTGCAGGAGGACAAGAGACAGATGAGACCTTTGGATATGTCCCAATAGAAAGACTTAAAACAGCAATAAAATAAAACTAAATGATTGATTCCTCTCACGTTTAATGTTATTCATGGTTTATATAAAAGTTTATTCCACTATACAAACACACACTATACAAACACAGATGTCATCTCATCATGCTGGTACCATCATAGAGGTGACCGTCTTATCAAAGGCCCTGAGAGAGAAAGATGGGAAAAGATTAAAGAAAGCAATGATGATATATACTCATACGGAGATAAGTCTTGTACGCTCTGTAAGATGAGAGATACATACCACTGAGAGAGGGTATTAATGATGAGCTCAGTCATGCTCCAATCATCAATGTCTACGTGACACTATAAGTGCTTTAGATTGCATGAATATAATGTATCACAGGGGGTGGTCTTCAGTATGCCGACTGACGGGACCCAGGCGCACAGTATACCGGCGCCGGGATCCCGACAGCCGGCATACCGACACTTATTCTCCCTCGTGGGGGTCCACGACCCCCCTGGAGGGAGAATAAAAAATAGTGTGGCGCGCGTAGTGCGCCACCGTGCCCGTAGCGTGGCGAGCGCAGCGAGCCCACAAGGGGCTAATTTGCGCTCGCCACACTGTCGGTAAGCCGGCGGTCGGGCTCCCGGCGCCGGTATGCTGGGCGCCGGGAGCCCGACCGCCGGCATATCGTAGTGAACCCATCACAGGTTATGTTACTTTACCATATAACATTTAAACATACTCTCCTCCTGCCAGGTAACTACAGGGCACATTTACAAAGAGGTCTTATTTCACTAACAGCATCCCATACTATCATACAGCCATGGGGCCAGTGTATATGGATGGGAGAGTATATTGCAGTGTGGCTCCTATGCTCCGATTGGCCTTGGTGCTCAGACTGACAGCCGTTGCTTATCTGATTGGTCGCTGCTGCTGTACTTTAATGCTGTAGCCACTCTGCAATGTACATTTGCTGCATTATGTAGTACCATGGTCTAGAGAAGGCATTCCCAACCTGGGTCCTCAAGGCACACCAACAGTCAACGTTTTAGTTATAGTGCAACACGTTGTAATTGAAACCGCACAGGACCTTTAAAAATAGATAAATAATGATTTATAAACCAACATGCTAGCTGTTACTGCCAAGTTGATTGCTATCAGCTCTTGGTTGGAGGTGCTCCCAGATAACTAGTCCAAATAGACTCAACACAAAGGAGTTTTTTTTGCAAGAGAATGCAAAAAGAGAGAAAAGGGACTACAATGCCTTTTTTGGGGCACACTTGTAAAATTATGAATTTTTTACATAATTAAAAATTAACTTATATTCATAATTTTAAAAAGATGAATTAAAACAATTTTTACACCAAGTTTTATGGCATCACCCTACTGTTCTGAAAAAATAAATATATAATATAACATTTATCATAAATTAATAGACAGCTCTAGCGAAAATATAAATTAACAATATGTATTTCTCAGACGATATCCGGAGACCTCAAATTTCTCTATAAATAGGGTTAATTATAATGGTCTGATCATCCTATTCATCACCTCTCACCATCAAAAAAAGAGAAAATAAGAAACACCAATAAGCTCAAAAGTGATTTTTTTTGTGGAGTTTATATGTACTCCCTTTTTGTAATTATTTTACTGGAGAGTAAATCTTCTACTTTGCTGCTCACCAATCAGTCGTGTGGGCAAACAATCTACAAGCACCTGTTAGATAAAATGTTTTTATTGACACTAACTTGGTGTATAATAAATCACCCCGGTGTCCTTAATAAACCATAAAATGGCCACGATATGTAATGTCAAACAGGAGTTCAAATTATATGTGGCTGTTGGATTCTCACCACATGGTTCTAACTACATGGGCAGAAGCCCACCATTCAGTTGTGTGGGCGCCCACCTAACCTGCAAATATTAACTGCTCTAATTCTATATGAACACCTCTTAATTGGCCTTTATGTTTGGAGTATATAATAAACAATGCTAATTGTCGCTAATGGTATAGAGCACAATTACAATGGCACAGAAAGATTTAAATGGAAATAACTAGCTTAGTTGAGTAATTGTCTCAAATACTATAGAACACCATAAATCACATGCAGAAATCCTATATCAGTGTGTTAAATCTATAGATACATATGTATACAATTATACAGAGAGATTGATGGGAATACCTAACTAGAATTAAGTATTGAAAAACAATTAGATCCTTAGTGGAGAAATTCTAGTGAATCAGAGTATACGGAGATAGAGAGTCTTCTGCTGTCCTGTATCGGTTATAAAAACATCGAATCCAGGATGAGAGAGACTTCCTAAGACCACATTCAGATCACAAATGCCGGATCCCACCCGGTAAGAGAAACGTGTCCTTACCGGGTGGGATCCGGCATTTGCTCTGCTATGGTGGCTTTCCGACCCGGCAATATACCGGGTCGGTTGCCATAGCAGCGGTGGGGCGAAGCAGCAGCAGAGCGGGGTTGGAGGCGGCGCTGGGAGATGAGCTCATCTCCTGCGCCGCCTCTCCCTATGCTGTAAATGGGAACCGTGTCGCATCGACGCGGCTCCCATTCACACTGCACCTGACCCGGTATTTAACCCGGGTATAATCCTTCTTTTATACCGGGTTGAATTACCGGGTCAGACGACCCGCTAATTCCGGCAGAGTGCTTTCACATCGCACACTGACCCGTGTCGACACGGCAATATGCCGTGTCGATACCGGGTTATTTGTGCGATGTGAAAGGGGTATATAAGTCTCTCTCATCCTGGATTCGATGTTTTTAGAACAGATACAGGACAGCAGAAGACTCTCTATCTCCGTATACTCTGATTCATTAGAATTTCTCCACTAAGGATCTTATTGTTTTTCAATACTTAATTCTAGTTAGGTATTCCCATCAATCTCTCTGTATAATTGTATACATATGTATCTATAGATTTAACACACTGATATAGGATTTCTGCATGTGATTTATGGTGTTCTATAGTATTTGAGACAATTACTCAACTAAGCTAGTTATTTCCATTTAAATCTTTCTGTGCCATTGTAATTGTGCTCTATACCATTAGCGACGATTAGCATTGTTTATTATACACTCCAAACATAAAGGCCAATTAAGAGGTGTTCATATAGAATTAGAGCAGTTAATATTTGCAGGTTAGGTGGGCGCCCACACAACTGAATGGTGGGCTTCTGCCCATGTAGTTAGAACCATGTGGTGAGAATCCAACAGCCACATATAATTTGAACTCCTGTTTGACATTACATATCGTGGCCATTTTATGGTTTATTAAGGACACCGGGGTGATTTATTATACACCAAGTTAGTGTCAATACATTTTTTTATCTAACAGGTGCTTGTAGATTGTTTGCCCACACGACTGATTGGTGAGCAGCAAAGTAGAAGATTTACTCTCCAGTAAAATAATTACAAAAAGGGAGTACATATAAACTCCAACAACAAAAAAACACTTTTGAGCTTATTGGTGTTTCTTTCTTCTTTTCTCTTTTCTTGATGGTGAGAGGTGATGAATAGGATGATCAGACCATTATAATTAACCCTATTTATAGAGAAATTTGAGGTCTCCGGATACCGTCTGAGAAATACATATTGTTAATTTATATTTTCGCTAGAGCTGTCTATTAATTTATGATAAATGTTATGATATTATATATTTATTTTTTTCAGAACAGTAGGGTGATGCCATAAACCTTGGTGTAAAAATTGTTATATTCATAATTTTACAAAGATGAATTAAAAGTTAATTTTTAAATTATGTAAAAAATTCATAATTTTACAAGTGTGCCCCAGAAAAGGCATTGTAGTCCCCTTTCTCTTTTTTTTGCATTCTCTTGCAAAAAAACTCCTTTGTGTAACGTTTTAGTTATATCCAGGCTTCAGCACAGTTAGTTAAATCAAAACAACTGTGGAACTAAATAAGTCACTTGTGCTCAAGCATGGATATAGCTAAAACCTGGACAGTTAGTGTGCCTTGAGGACAGAGGTTAGTAATGCCTGGTCTAGAGCAATGATTCCCAAACTGGGTGCCATAAGGCACTTGCAGGGGTAGAGGCCCAAGATCAAATCAAATCATTTATGGTCAAAGTGATAGGCAAAACCAGTGATAGTAGCTACCAATTATACACGTGGACAATCACAAGCACAACTCTGTACACCACACAAGGGCCCTCATTCAGAGTTGTTCGCTCGGTAATTTTCTTCGCATCGCAGCGATTTTCCGCTAATTGCACATGCGCAATGTTCGCACTGCGACAAGTAAATTTGCTATGCAGTTAGGTATTTTACTCACGGCATTACAAGGTTTTTTCTTCGTTCTGGTGATCGGAGTGTGATTGACAGGAAGTGGGTGTTTCTGGGCGGAAACTGGCCGTTTTATGGGTGTGTGTGAAAAAACGCTGCCGTTTCTGTGAAAAACGCGGGAGTGGCTGGAGAAACGGGGGAGTGTCTGGGCGAACGCTGGGTGTGTTTGTGATGTCAAACCAGGAACGAAACTGACTGAACTGATCGCAGTGGCAGAGTAAGTCCCGAGCTACTCAGAAACTGCTAAGAAATTTCTATTCGCAATTTTGAGAATCTTTCGTTCGCACTTCTGCTAAGCTAAGATTCACTCCCAGAGGGCGGCGGCTTAGCGTGTGCAATGCTGATAAAAGCAGCTTGCGAGCGAACAACTCGGAATGAGGGCCAATAACAGAACCTAAGGATGACAGGTAAACACAAAATCCAAATCTATACATATAATAAAAATGTAATGGGGGTGTCTTTACATAGCAGTTTATTTTTTAGAAAAAAAGACTTCTAGGGACTGCTTATAAACTACGAAGATGAAGAATAAATTTTCTGAATTTTTGTCTGTTTTTACCGGGTTTGCTAAGGAAAAAACAGACTCTTGACATGCAATGTGCACGCTCCTCAAGCCACAAATGAGCACACACATATATATTTATATATATATATATATATATATATATATACATATATATATATATATATATATATATATACATATACACATACACACATACATATATATATATATATATATATACATACACATATACACACACACACACACACACACACACACTATATACTTACATTGCACACCCGAAACGCGAAGAGTTATACATGTATGCATATATAGTAGATAGACTGATCGATAGACCAGATCTATTTTGCTTGAAAAGCCGACTTTATATAAATCACTAATCAGGCAGGTTATTTTTACTCTTGAAGTTAAAGTTTCACATCAATAATAATAATACTTTATTGTCATCAATAGTTCAATGAACAATCAACGAAACTAAAAAGCAAGCATATACAGAGACCATAAGAACAGAACGAAGAGAGCACTCCTAAACCCAAGACATTCCCAATTGTCAATTTATCTCGGTCCTATCTGGTTTAACATGTTTATTGCTTTTGGGAAAAAACTACCCCTTAACCGGTTTGTCCGACAAAGAATAGAACGGTAACGCCTATTAGATGGCAACACAGAAAACATCCCCCCATTTGGATGAAATAGATCTCCCAGAATACTTTTCACCTTAGTGAGGAGCCTTTTTTCATATATATCCTGAATACAGGGCAGGCTGACTCCAATTACTCTACTTGCAGTTTTAACCACTCTCTGAAGGGACTTACGTTCTATAGCAGTACAGTTTCCAAACCATACTATAATTCCGTATGTGAGGACACTCTCTAAAATTGCTGAATAAAAGTTTACTAAAATCTCCTTACGTATCCCTGCCATGCGCATTTTCCTCAATAAAAACAGGCGTTGTTGAGATTTTTTAACAACACATCGTGTATGGATACCCCAAGACAGGTCATTGGAGATGTTAATACCCAGGAATTTAAAGGACTCAACTGTCTCCACAACCTGGTTATTTACGACTAGGGGACAAGAAGGCTGCATGTGAATTTTCCTAAAATCTACAATCATTTCTTTTGTTTTTTTTACATTTAAAATTAAGTGATTAATTTGACTCCAAGCTTCTAACCTAGCGACCTCAGATCTATATCCTGACTCATCGTCCTTACTTATTAAACCTACGACTGCGATGTCATCGGCAAATTTAATAATGTGAACTGACTCCGAATTTGAATGGCAATCATAGGTAAACAGAGAGTACAGCAGGGGACTCAGTACACAACCCTGAGGCACCCCTGTACTGATTACAAGTTCGCTTGACAGGGAATTGTACAATCTAACAGATTGGGGCCTGTTAGTCAAGAAATCCAAGATCCATCTACATACAAAGTTATTCAATCCCAACTCAGATAATTTAAACACTAATGATGTTGGGATTACTGTATTAAATGCCGAACTGTAATCCACGAACAAAATTCTCGCAGAGGAACATGTGGATTCTAGATGGGTAGCCACACGATGAATCAAGGTGATAGCAGCGTCATCTGTCGACCTATTTGCTTTATATGCAAATTGAAAAGGATCCAGATTGGCTGGGATACTTTTTTTTATGTGTCCCATAACCAATCTTTCAAAGGCCTTCATTATAAGAGATGTCAGAGCAATTGGTCGGTAATCGTTTGGCTCACTGGCCTTACCATTTTTGGGGACCGGGACAATAATAGATGACTTAAAACACTTAGGCACATGACAAGTGGCAAGAGAAAGGTTAAAAATTATAGTAAAAATCCCAGCCAACTGCTCAGCACATGTCTTGATAACATTTCCCGGAATCCCATCTGGGCCGGGGGCCTTACCTGATTTAGAACTGGCAAAGCACCGTCTGACAGACAATTCATCCAGTACCAGGGGCTCCGCGTTCTCCAGATTCCCATCCCAGTCTACAGGGGAAACAGCCATGCTATCAAAACGAGAGTAAAATATGTTTAATGTCTCCCCTAGGGAACTGTCAGCCTCTTTATGAGAGGGGTTCTTATTAACTTTGTAGTCAGAGATATCTTGTATACCTTTCCACAGACTTTTTGCATCTTTATCATTTTTAAACTTGCTTTCGAGTTTAACAGAAAAGGCCCTTTTTGCCTCTATTATACCCTTTTTTAATTTTTGACGGGCAGCCCTAAAAACATTTTGGTCACCAGATCTAAAAGCTTTGTCTCTCTCACTTAATAAGGTTCGAACCGTACCATTTATCCATGGTTTATCATTTGCGTAAGTACGAACACACTTTTTAATTGTTACACTCTGTATGCAACAACACACATAACCAAGGACCATGGAAGTAAGGGAGTCCACATTCACATTATTATCATCCCCCAATGATTCTTCAATGAACAACCCCCAATCAGTAAATTCCAAAGCATCCTGAAGTTTCTGCATTGCCCCCTCAGGCCAAACTGTAATACTAGTACTAGTCGGCCTAAACCGTTGGACTACGGTTTTGTATGCTGGAACCAAAAATAGGGACATGTGATCAGAATGACCAATATTGGGATATCTAAAAGTCGCATAAGCATCCTTAATATTACAATAGACATGGTCCAACACATTTCCCCCTCTAGTAGGGACTTTAACATATTGATAGAATTTTGGTAAAACTACCTTCAATCTAGCCTGATTAAAATCCCCTGCTACTAAAAGAACCCCCTCAACATATTTAGTTTCCAGTTTAACTATAGCAGCGTGCAAGATATCTAATGCAGATTCTACATGAGCAGAGGGAGGAATGTATACGGCCATTACTAACGCCACTGAAAATTCTCTTGGCAAATAGAATGGTCGACACTTTACCACCATATATTCCACATTTACAGAGCAAAAAGTCGCAACAAGACTGGCATCAGTACACCAGTTATTATTTACGTATACACATAGTCCACCTCCTCGCGTTTTCCCAGATTCCATGGTTCTGTCTGATCTAAATAATGATCTATCTGTAAGCTGAACTACAGAGTCCAGGATAGAGTCATTCAGCCATGTCTCTGTGAAAATCATGAGAGAGCAGGTCTTTAAAGGGGACTTGTTTGCCAGTCTCACATGGATCTCATCCAATTTGTTCGTAAGAGATCTTACGTTTGCCATAAATAAACTGGGAAGCGCTGGTCTATAGGGGCACAGATAAAGTCTTACCCTAATACCTGCTCTTTTACCCCGCTTTTGCTTCCTCTCTCTCCGTGGTCTGCGTTTCCATCTGGGCTTGCATACCCTCCAGGGACTAGGCATCCTCCATTCATGGGCAGAGTCTTGTTGCTCAGGCTGCTCGGGCTGACCAGATTCCAGGCTTCCTTGCCTCCTCCAGCCCCTAGCAACCACGGTCCTCCTGAGACCTCCGCAGGATCCACCACAATTCTCCTGACCAGAGGAGCACCCAGCATGCCTCGGGCCATCACCTCCTCTGACCCCGGAACTAGCCTGCGAGCCCGCCGCAGCAGCAGCACTCAGAGGCCGGCCAGCGCCTCCCACATCCACAGCAGCAGCGCCCGGAGGCCAGCCAGCGTCCCCGCCAGCCCGCACACCGGCGCCCGCCGGCCGCACACCCCTGGCCGCACCAGCCCGCCCGCCCGCCACCAGGACACCGGAAGCCCGCAGGATCCCCCACGCGGCTTCCCCCAGCGACAGCGATGCAGCAGAGGGACCAGAGGCGGAACGGACCGCGAGCAGCTCCCACCGCGAGTACACAATCCCACATGGACCACACGGCAGCAGAGCCCCCAGGCCCACGATCCACGTTGCAAACAAAAGGGTGAGTCTGATGGTAGGTAGCGATGCTCCTGCTACTGCTCCTACTACTGCTCCCATGGCTCTGCGCCATCCAGCAGATGGCGCACCAACACAAATAATACTACATGGTGCACGCTATGGTTATGCACAATGGGGGTCATTCAGAGTTGTTCGCTCGTTGCCGATTTTCGCTATGCTGCGATTTGTTGCTAACTGCGCATGCGCATGGTACGCAGAGCGCATGCGCTAAGTTATTTTACACAAAACTTAGTAGATTTGCTGGTGTTCGTGCAACGCTTTTCAGTCGCACTGCTGATCGGTGAAGGATTGACAGGAAAGGGGCGTTTCTGGGTGGTAACTGAGCGTTTTTCGGGAGTGTGCTAAAAAACGCAGGCGTGTCAGGGAAAAACGCGGGAGTGTCTGGAGAAACGGGGGAGTGGCTGGCCGAACGCAGGGCGTGTTTGTGACGTCAAACCAGGAACTAAACGGATGAGGTGATTGCAGTCTAGGAGTAGGTCTGGAGCTACTCAGAAACTGCAGGGAATTATTTAGTAGCAGTTCTGCTAATCTTTCGTTCGCTATTCTGCTAAGCTGAGATACACTCCCAGAGGGCGGCGGCCTAGCGTGTGCAATGCTGCTAAAAGCAGCTAGCGAGCGAACAACTCGGAATGACCCCCAATGCCAGTTGATCTATATCACAGAGTCGCTGGTCATATTACTTGCAAACTTTCGGGGTTAGGTTAAGTAGCAGCAGATTTTTAATCTATACGATAATATTTGTTTGACTAAAGTGAACTTAAAGCGGAGTACATTAGACTGTGTGCCTAGCACAACATTGTGGGAGACATACACACTTGCCGATGCCGGCAGCGACGGCGGGGGGGTGTTTTAATGGTGAAGGGGGAGACGACAAGGGAGCGGGGTCATGCTGATTTCATCAGCATTGCCCTCACTAGTGATATCGCTGCAGGGCTGACGGAGGATGTCTAGTTTGTACCCACCATTAGCCACGGGTCTTACATTGAAGACATCTATGTATATACTGGCAGAAGCCAATGACACTTATTTGGATATAGACAGACCATCTGGTGGTCTCCTAGCAGTAGATGCAAGATGAGAGTATAAAAAAAAATAATAAAAAAATAGGATTTTAATTAATTACCTACCGGTAAATCCTTTTCTCGTAGTCCGTAGAGGATGCTGGGGTCCATATTAGTACCATGGGGTATAGACGGGTCCACCAGAAGCCATTGGCACTTTAAGGAGTTTAATAGTGTGGGCTGACTCCTCCCTCTATGCCCCTCCTACCAGACTCAGTCTAGAAACTGTGCCCGAGGAGACAACATACTTTGAGAGAAGGAAATACACAGATAGTGGCGAGATTCATACCAGCTCACACAAACAAGGCAAACCCGGCTAACAAGCCGGAAAACTCAGCAACAGCTGAAACAGTAAAGAAACGCAGAACTTACCTAGGAACAAGGCAGTACTGAACCAAAGAACACTGCAGGATAACGAAGCATCCTCTACGGACTACCAGAAAAGGATTTACCGGTAGGTAATTAAAATCCTATTTTCTCTTACGTCCTAGAGGATGCTGGGGTCCATATTAGCACCATAGGGATGTACCAAAGCTCCCAGAATGGGAGGGAGAGCACGCAGGCTCCTGCAGAACTGCTTGACCAAACTTGAGGTCTTCAGGGGCCAAAGTATCGAACTTGTAAAACGTAGCAAACGTGTTCGACCCAGACCAGGTAGCCGCTCGGCAAAGCTGCAAAGCCGAGACACCCCGGGCAGCCGCCCAGGAAGAACCCACCTTACGAGTAGAGTGGGCCTTAACAGATTTTGGACACACCAATCCTGCCGTAGAATATGCATGCTGGATAGTGAACCTGATCCAGCAAGAAATCGTCTGCTTAGAAGCAGGACACCCAATTTTCTTGGGATCATAAAGGACAAACAGAGTCCGATTTTCTGTGACGAGCAGTCCTCTTTACATAGATCTTCAAAGCCCTCACAACATCCAAAGACTTTGAAGCAATTGAGGAGTCAGTAGCCACTGGCACCACAATAGGTTGGTTGATATGAAAAGCCAAAACAACCTTTGGAAGGAACTGTTGACACGTCCTGAGTTCCGCTCTATCTTCATGGAAGACCAAATAGGGACTTTTACAGGACAAAGCCCCCAATTCCGACACACGTCGCGCAGAAGCCAAGGCCAACAAAGTGACAGCCTTCCACGTGAGAAACTTGACCTCAGCCTCCTGTAAAGGCTCAAACCAATCCGACTGCAGGAAATGCAACACCACGTCAAGATCCCAGGGTGCCGTCGGCGCCACAAAAGGAGGCTGGATGTGCAGAACCCCTTTCAAAAAGGTCTGAACCTCAGGGAGGGCAGCCAATTGTTTCTGGAAGAAAATGGATAAAGCCGAAAACTGGACCTTGAGTGATCCCAATCTCAGGCCCATATCCACACCTGCTTGCAGGAATAGGAGAAACCGTCCAATTTGAAACTCCACCGCAGGAAACTTCTTGGATTCACACCAAGACACATACTTTTTCCAAATTCGATGGTAATGTTTAGACGTTACTCCCTTCCTAGCCTGTATCAGGGTAGGAATAACTGCACTCGGAATACCCTTCCGAGCTAAGATCTGGTGCTCAACCGCCATGCCGTCAAACATAGCCGCGGTAAGTCTTGATAAGCGAACGGCCCCTATTGCAGAAGATACTCCCGAAAAGGTAGAGGCCTTGGATCTTCCAATAGTAGATCCAGCAGATCCACGTACCAAGCCCTCCTTGGCCAGTCCGGAGCAATGAGGATCGCCTGAACCCTTGTTCTTTTTACAAGCTTTAGGATTCTCGGAATGAGAGGAAGTGGAGGGAACACATACACTGACTTGAACACCCACGGTGTCACCAGTGCGTCCACCGCCACTGCCTGTGGGTCTCTTGACCTGGAACAGTACCTCCGAAGCTTCCTGTTGAGGCGGGAGGCCATCATGTCTATGTGAGGTACACCCCATCGACTGGTTATCTCCTCGAACACCTCCGGGTGGAGGCCCCACTCTCCTGGATGGAGATCGTGTCTGCTGAGGAAGTCCGCTTCCCAGTTGTCCACTCCCGGAATGAAGATTGCTGACATCGCCACGGCGTGCCTTTCTGCCCAGAGGAGGATTCTTGTCACCTCTGACATCGCAGCCCTGCTCTTCGTTCCGCCTTGTCGGTTTATGTAGGTCACTGTGGTCACGTTGAACAGCCTAATCCTGCAGAAGGGGGGTAATTCCAAGTTGATCGCAGCAGGAAATTTTTTAGCAGTTGGGCAAAACCATGTGCACTGCAGGGGGGGGCAGATATAACATGTGCAGAGAGAGATAGATTTGGGTGTGGTGACTTCAATCTGCAATCTAAATTGCAGTGTAAAAATAAAGCAGCCAGTATTTACCCTGCACAGAAACAAAATAACCCACCCAAATCTAACTCTCTCTGCAAATGTTATATCTGCCCCCCCTGCAGTGCACATGGTTTTACCCAACTGCTAAAAAATTTAATGCTGCGATCAACTTGGAATTACCCCCAAGGTGTGCTGCTTAAAGGAGACTGCTGTACACGGCACTTAGTTCCAGGATGTTTATTGGAAGAAGGGATTCCTGACTTGACCACCTTCCTTGGAAGGTTTCCCCGTGAGTGACTGCTCCCCAACCACTGAGACTTGCATCCGTGTTTAGAAGGATCCAGTCCTGAACCCCGAACCTGCGGCCCTCCAGAAGATGTGGTAGTTGCAGCCACCAGAGGAGTGAAATCCTTGCTATCGGTGACAGACGTATCCTCTGGTGCATGTGTAGGTGAGATCCCGACCACTGGTCCAGGAGATCCAGCTGAAAAGACCGAGCATGAAACCTTCCACACTGCAGAGCCTCGTACGAGGCAACCATCTTCCCCAGAAGGCGGTTGCACTGATGAACCGATACCCGGGCAGGCTTCAAGACATCCCGGACCATTGACTGTATCACCAACACTTTCTCCACCGGGAGAAACACCCTCTGCACCTCCGTGTCGAGGCTCATTCCTAGGAAAGACAGCCTGCTTGTCGGCTCCAGATGGGACTTTGGAAGGTTCAGGATCCAACCGTGCTCCCTGAGCAGATGCGTCGTGAGAGCAATGGACCTTAACAACTGCTCCCTGGACGATGCCTTGATCAGCAGATCGTCCAGGTATGGAATAATGTTCACCCCCTGCTTGCGGAGGAGAACCATCATCTCTGCCATCACCTTGGTGCCATGGAGCGACCGAATGGCAGTGCTTGAAACCGATAGTGATCTTCTAACAGTGGAAACCTGAGATAAGCCTGATGCAGCGACCAAATGGGAATGTGGAGGTACGCATCCTTGATGTCCAGGGACACTAGAAACTCCCCCTCCTCCAGACCTGACATCACAACCCTCGGAAACTCCACTTTGAATTTGAAATCCCTTAGATAAGGGTTTAACGATTTCAAGTTCAAAATTGGCCTGATCGAACCATCCGGCGTCGGTACCACAAAAAGGTTCGAATAGTAACCCTTGTTTTGCTGATGAGGTGGAACTGGAACAATGACTGCTGACATTTCCAATTTTCGGATAGCTTCCTGCAGGATAGCTTTGTCTGCCGGCAATGCTGGCTAGCCTGATTTGAAGAATCGGTGAGGTGGGAGCTCTTGAAACTCCAGCCTGTACCCCTGGGACACAATATTCTGCACCCAGGGATCCAGGCTGGAAGACACCTAGACGTGGCTGAAATGCCGAAATCTTGCTCCCACCTGGCCGACCGCCAGTCTTTGCGGTCCACCGTCATGCTGAGGATTTGAGGCACCAGAAGCAGACTTCTGGTCCTGGGAACCTGCAGGTGCAGGTTTTTTGGATTTAGTACGACCTCCTCTAAAGAAGGTGTTAGAGGGTTTGTTCTTTCTAGTCCTAGCGCGCCCAAAAGGACTGTGACGTATTGGGAGAAAAATGTTTTTTCGTAGCTGGCGCAGCTGAGGGAAGAAAAGGAGACTTACCCGCAGTTGCCGTGGAAATCCACGCATCTAACGCCTCCCCAAAAAGAGCCTGACCTGTGTAGGGTAGGTTCTCCACTCTTCCCCTGGATTCCGCGTCCGTAGACCATTGGGGCAGCAAGAGACCCCTGCAAACCGAGACGGACATGGAGGAGATCCCTGCATCAATGGAACCCAGGTCCTTCATGGATTCCACCATTTCTCTTAAGGTCCATACACACTTAACGATATAATGAGAGACGTCGCTCATTTTCCCCCTCCTTGAGCGACGTCGCTCATTATATCGTTAAGTGTGTATGCCGCCAGCGACGACCGATGCGCGGCCCCGCGGGTCGGCAACGATCGTCGCTGTCGGTAGGGCATGCATGAAGGATGTGGACTGTCGTCCACGACCTTCATGCAGGGCTGGCGGGGGCGTGACGTCACTGAGCGATATGAGCGGTCATATCGCTCAGTGCGTACAGGCGGCCGCCGACCGGCCGGCCCGGGAGGGGGAGACGTTAGACGATGTCGCTCACAGAGCGACATCGTCTAATGTGTATGGGCCTTTACGTCCTAGAGGATGCTGGGTACTCCGTAAGGACCATGGGGTATAGACGGGCTCCGCAGGAGACATGGGCACCATAAAGAACTTTAGATGGGTGTGCACTGGCTCCTCCCTCTATGCCCCTCCTCCAGACCTCAGTTAGAGCCTGTGCCCAGAGGAGACTGGGTGCACTACAGGGGAGCTCTCCTGAGTTTCTCTGAAAAATAATTTTTGTTAGGTTTTTTATTTTCAGGGAGCACTGCTGGCAACAGGCTACCTGCAACGTGGGACTGAGGGGAGAGAAGCAGACCTACTTAAAGGATAGGCTCTGCTTCTTAGGCTACTGGACACCATTAGCTCCAGAGGGTCGGAACGCAGGTCTCACCTTCGCCGTTCGTCCCGGAGCCGCGCCGCCGTCCTCCTCACAGAGCCGGAAGATAGAAGCCGGGTGAGTATAAGAAGAAAGAAGACTTCAAAGGTGGCAGAAGACTTCAGATCTTCACTGAGGTAACGCTGCGCCCCATTGCTACCACACATACACACACAGCGGGCACTGTAAGGGTGCAGGGGGGGCGCCCTGGGCAGCAATAATAAACCTTAAGGGACTGGCTGACATATTATATATATATATATATATATATATATATATATATATATATATAGAAAACAGAAAAGTGGAGCACTCACCAGTCTTAGTTTTAAACATGCACCAGATTTATTTAAATGACAGCAAAATTCAGCTGTACCTTACAGCATAAGGGGTATCTCAGCACAATCCAGCTGTACCTTCCAGCATAAAGGATATGTCTCAAACGTTTTCGGTCCCTTATAGACCATCATCAGGAGATTATCAACAGATGTCCAAGAAAGCTGTCTTAACCATACCACAAATCATCAGCTGCTTTCTACAATTGGATGCTCGTGAGAGCCTCTTTGGATGACACCCCAGCGGATGGACTGTGATCAAAACGTGAGTGCGACCCATATTATATATATATATATATATATATATATATATATATATATATATATATATATAATGCACTGTAGCTTGGCACTCAGGATAAATGCTGTAAACTGATGGGATGCCTTCCCAAATATTAATAGTTACCAATGTCTTTACCAGAAAGAACCAGGCGGCACTCCCAAATTCCAGTTCAAGCAGGTGTATTAGAAATTCATAGTGTCATAAACAAGCGTCAACGTTTCAAGGCTCGCAGGCCTTTTCGTCAGGACGTATATGTAAGTGAAAAAAACTGGAAACATAACTAACCAATGTGTCAATCTTACCTTTATACATACGAGTGCAGTTCAGCACGAGGACGCCCGCTGCTCCCACCTGGCCGGTAGTAGGAGGGGTTGCATACTGACGTGTTTCCTGTCAGTTGATTACCATGGATACACTCAAACCGTGTACGTCCTCTCCCGTTGCCTGGGGAACAGCGCCGCGTCTGATGCTGATTCCTGCACATAAACAAAGTGCTTATCATAGTGCATATTAAATATTTCAATATTTCCATAAACCAATATAGATATACTGAATGTGCAATTTATGCAAGATAATGTGAGACATACAACAAATATAAGTGAATTAAAAAATTAAAAACCGGAATATCAGAATAATACATCATCAGAACCATAAATTCTATACATAACACAATTATTTCAAAACCTAGCCAGGGCAATACCTTTACCTTTTCATAATGTGCATATTTCAGTATTACATTAATATAAGAACCACAGAACTAAAGGAATATATTCCAAGAGATTTTTTCATTAAGTCCTCGAGGTGAAATGGTATCTAAAATGTGTATCCATTTTGACTCACATTGACTGAGACGCCTCTTACGATCCCCCCCACGAATATCATTGGGGATATGATCTACTATCTTATATCTTAAGGAGGATAATGTATGGTGAGCCTCCTTAAAATGGCGTGCCACCGGCTGATCGCAATCTTTATTTTCTAATGCAGCTTTTATAGCAGAGCGGTGTAAAGCCATACGCTCTCTGAACGTGCGAATAGTTTGGCCTACATAATATAGCCCACATGGGCACATTATAATGTAGACAACGTATTGCGATGTACAACTTAAAACATAGTTAATTTTGAACTTCCGTCCTGTATGAGGATGTTTAAAATAAGGTCCAGGTTCCATAAAACTACATGTCGTGCATGATACACATTTATAACAACCCAGTTTCTTTTTTTGTGTCAAAAAAGAAGAACTGATAGAACTGTCTGGTATATACGTGATGTTGGTTTTAACCAACAGATCACGTAGGTTTCTACCCCTTTTATAGCAGGGCATTATACTTTTATTTTTAAAGGCCGGTAATTCGCTATCACCTGATACAATTGGCCACAACGCCTTGGTGGCACGGGGTAGAACTGGGCTGGCTAATGTGTATTCAGAAATCAATGGAATCCTATCTTGTATATTATCCTTCACTTCTGGTTCTAACAAATTTTGTCTTGGAATTGCTAATACTTGTTGTTTGGTTTCCTTAAGTGAGGATAAAGGATATCCCCGCCTAGCAAATTTAACCGAAACCAAATCTAATGCAGATTCAAGCTGGTTAGGGTCGCTCGTGATTCTTGCTACTCTTAACATCTGGGATTTTGGAAGGGCTTTCTTTAATGGGGGTGGATGGCAACTGCTGTGGTGTAGCAGGGTATTTCGATCCGTATGTTTGTGGAACACCTCAGTTGATATAGTGTTATCTTTAATTTTAACTACCACGTCTAAATAATTAATTTCAGTCTGGCTATATTGGAACGTAAACTTCACTGGATGTTCTAAAGAGTTGATATGAGTAACTAACTCTAATAGCTCACATTCAGAGCCCGTCCAGATTAAAAAAAGATCATCTATGTATCTTGTATACATCAAGATTTTTTTAGATACACATAGATCTGTGAAGAAAAAATTACGCTCCTGCTCAAACATGAACACATTGGCGTACGATGGGGCTACATTCGTCCCCATCGCACAGCCAATGCGCTGCAAATAATATTTACCGTTATGTAGAAATTTTTTTTTTGTGAGGATGAATCTGAGTAATTCCAAAAACAACGGAATATCAAAATCCACAAATTGATTAGCTTGTAGAAATGATCTCATGCAGTCTAACCCCATGTTGTGTGGTATGATCGTATATAAATTCTTCACATCCAAGGTACACAAGAAAGCCCCAGTGGGAATGTTTTTTATTTCTCTCAACTTTAACAAAAATTGTGTAGTATCCCTCAAAAACGTTCTCTGTTTGGCCACTAAGGGTTGTAACAAATAATCAAGAAATTGAGAGATAGGTTGTAAGAGAGAACCCCTAGCCGATATAATCGGCCTACCTGGGGGCTCCTGGGCATTCTTGTGTACCTTGGGGATGGTATACAAAATTGGAGTAACAGGGTGGGACTGCATTAATGCATCAAACAATTTTTTATTTATAACCCCATTTTTCACCGCAGCAGTTAGTATCAGATCTAATTCACCCTTATATTGATCACCCGGATTTTGCATCAGTTTTAAATAAGTGTTACCATCAGCTAATTGTAAATCAATATCCTTTATATATTTACTGGTATCCATAATTACTATAGCCCCGCCCTTATCTGCGGGCCGTATAACAATATCTGTATATGATTTCAAGTCCCGCAATGCTTGTTTTTGTGCTTTATCCAAATTATGGAAATGCTTTTTGGGGGCCATGTCAAATTTGGTTATGGATTCATCCAGCAAACGTGAAAATGTCTTTAAAGAAGGGTTATTTGAAGCAGGGTCGAATTTAGATTTAGAATGTTTTCTGTGGAAATCCTGAAATTGGTTGTTCATAACAGATGTTTTATCTTGGAAATATTCTTTAATTCGGAGAGTCCGGTTAAAGCGATGTAAATCTATTTTCCAATTGAGATCATTATGTGGGTTACTGGGAATGAACGAAAGTCCTTTATTAAGTATTGACATTTCTGTAGTGGACAAAGTACGTGATGATAAATTAAACACTAGTTCTTGGCCTTGCTCCTGTTTGTTGGTGGCTTTGTATATTCTTTCTGACTGCCTCCCCCGCCGCGTGGGCTTGGTCCAGGAACCTCGTTTTTTGACCGTGTGAATCTACCCACAGGGGTTCTTTGGGTATGGGATTCATCAGAATCATTGACGTAGAAATCACTGTCACTGTTAGACTGATTCCCCCGTTGTTGCCGCTTATCCCGCCATGATGTACGAGAACGGTTATACTGGCGGTTGCCCTTGGTTACGGTGCCTGACAACCAACGGTACACCCTTTGATCTTCATAATCCGTCTGTACCACAGTCAATTTACTTTTTTTAAATTTAAGTAATTCTTGTCGATATGTCTCACATTGTTGTGTTAACTTTTCCCAGATCGCCTTATGTTTTTTATCTTCCAATACAGATTTATAACGGATATTAATCTCCTCAATTTTAGCTTTAGAAATCTCCAATTCTTTACCTGCTTCCTGTATAACTAGTAACATCAAATCAAAGCTGCATTTATTGAGGATAGCGATCCATTGTCGGCAAAAATCCACACTATTACGGCCAATAGTGGGGTTATTGCGGATCCTAAATCCCCTTGGTATCAGCTTTGCTCTGAAGTAATCAGACAGTGATGATCCATGAAGATAGTAATCAATTTCCCTCTTTTTCCATTTTAACAACAGCTGATATACATCATCAGTAGTAGCTGAATCACTCCCAACTTGTGGGCCAGCCTGAAACAAAATTGCTGAAGCCTGTTCATCTGTGAAGCTAATTGTTTCACCAATTCTTTTCTGTAACCCAGCAAAAGTAATCGCATTTTGGCTAGGTGTAGTTTGATCCATGCTGCAATTAATCAAGACAGAGCAATCAATATGTCTAGCAGACCACGGATGAATATTCCAAAATATTCCAATATGACAAACAGCAGTTGTCAATGTTTCCACTGTATAGAACAAAAAACAGTCAATTGAAACAAATGATTCCGGTGCCTCAGCACTGTGGGGATACCTCAGCAATCCACACTTTATACAATGCACTGTAGCTTGGCACTCAGGATAAATGCTGTAAACTGATGGGGTGCCTTCCCAAATATTAATAGTTACCAATGTCTTTACCAGAAAGAACCAGGCGGCACTCCCAAATTCCAATTCAAGCAGGTGTATTAGACATTCATAGTGTCATAAACAAGCGTCAACGTTTCAAGGCTCGCAGGCCTTTTCGTCAGGACGTATATGTAAGTGAAAAAAACTGGAAACATAACTAACCAATGTGTCAATCTTACCTTTATACATACGAGTGCAGTTCAGCACGAGGACGCCCGCTGCTCCCACCCGGCCGGTAGTAGGAGGGGTTGCATACTGACGTGTTTCCTGTCAGTTGATTACCATGGATACACTCAAACCGTGTACGTCCTCTCCCGTTGCCTGGGGAACAGCGCCGCGTCTGATGCTGATTCCTGCACATAAACAAAGTGCTTATCATAGTGCATATTAAATATTTCAATATTTCCATAAACCAATATAGATATACTGAATGTGCAATTTATGCAAGATAATGTGAGACATACAACAAATATAAGTGAATTAAAAAATTAAAAACCGGAATATCAGAATAATACATCATCAGAACCATTAGATTTGGTTTCGGATAAATTTGCTAGGCGGGGATATCCTTTATCCTCACTTAAGGAAACCAAACAACAAGTATTAGCAATTCCAAGACAAAATTTGTTAGAACCAGAAGTGAAGGATAATATACAAGACAGGATTCCATTGATTTCTGAATACACATTAGCCAGCCCAGTTCTACCCCGTGCCACCAAGGCGTTGTGGCCAATTGTATCAGGTGATAGCGAATTACCGGCCTTTAAAAATAAAAGTATAATGCCCTGCTATAAAAGGGGTAGAAACCTACGTGATCTGTTGGTTAAAACCAACATCACGTATATACCAGACAGTTCTATCAGTTCTTCTTTTTTGACACAAAAAAAGAAACTGGGTTGTTATAAATGTGTATCATGCACGACATGTAGTTTTATGGAACCTGGACCTTATTTTAAACATCCTCATACAGGACGGAAGTTCAAAATTAACTATGTTTTAAGTTGTACATCGCAATACGTTGTCTACATTATAATGTGCCCATGTGGGCTATATTATGTAGGCCAAACTATTCGCACGTTCAGAGAGCGTATGGCTTTACACCGCTCTGCTATAAAAGCTGCATTAGAAAATAAAGATTGCGATCAGCCGGTGGCACGCCATTTTAAGGAGGCTCACCATACATTATCCTCCTTAAGATATAAGATAGTAGATCATATCCCCAATGATATTCGTGGGGGGGATCGTAAGAGGCGTCTCAGTCAATGTGAGTCAAAATGGATACACATTTTAGATACCATTTCACCTCGAGGACTTAATGAAAAAATCTCTTGGAATATATTCCTTTAGTTCTGTGGTTCTTCTTATATTAATGTAATACTGAAATATGCACATTATGAAAAGGTAAAGGTATTGCCCTGGCTAGGTTTTGAAATAATTGTGTTATGTATAGAATTTATGGTTCTGATGATGGATTATTCTGATATTCCGGTTTTTAATTTTTTAATTCACTTATATTTGTTGTATGTCTCACATTATCTTGCATAAATTGCACATTCAGTATATCTATATTGGTTTATGGAAATATTGAAATATTTAATATGCACTATGATAAGCACTTTGTTTATGTGCAGGAATCAGCATCAGACGCGGCGCTGTTCCCCAGGCAACGGGAGAGGACGTACACGGTTTGAGTGTATCCATGGTAATCAACTGACAGGAAACACGTCAGTATGCAACCCCTCCTACTACCGGCCGGGTGGGAGCAGCGGGCGTCCTCGTGCTGAACTGCACTCGTATGTATAAAGGTAAGATTGACACATTGGTTAGTTATGTTTCCAGTTTTTTTCACTTACATATACGTCCTGACGAAAAGGCCTGCGAGCCTTGAAACGTTGACGCTTGTTTATGACACTATGAATTTCTAATACACCTGCTTGAATTGGAATTTGGGAGTGCCGCCTGGTTCTTTCTGGTAAAGACATTGGTAACTATTAATATTTGGGAAGGCACCCCATCAGTTTACAGCATTTATCCTGAGTGCCAAGCTACAGTGCATTGTATAAAGTGTGGATTGCTGAGGTATCCCCACAGTGCTGAGGCACCGGAATCATTTGTTTCAATTGACTGTTTTTTGTTCTATACAGTGGAAACATTGACAACTGCTGTTTGTCATATTGGAATATTTTGGAATATTCATCCGTGGTCTGCTAGACATATTGATTGCTCTGTCTTGATTAATTGCAGCATGGATCAAACTACACCTAGCCAAAATGCGATTACTTTTGCTGGGTTACAGAAAAGAATTGGTGAAACAATTAGCTTCACAGATGAACAGGCTTCAGCAATTTTGTTTCAGGCTGGCCCACAAGTTGGGAGTGATTCAGCTACTACTGATGATGTATATCAGCTGTTGTTAAAATGGAAAAAGAGGGAAATTGATTACTATCTTCATGGATCATCACTGTCTGATTACTTCAGAGCAAAGCTGATACCAAGGGGATTTAGGATCCGCAATAACCCCACTATTGGCCGTAATAGTGCGGATTTTTGCCGACAATGGATCGCTATCCTCAATAAATGCAGCTTTGATTTGATGTTACTAGTTATACAGGAAGCAGGTAAAGAATTGGAGATTTCTAAAGCTAAAATTGAGGAGCTTAATATCAGTTATAAATCTGTATTGGAAGATAAAAAACATAAGGCGATCTGGGAAAAGTTAACACAACAATGTGAGACATATCGACAAGAATTACTTAAATTTAAAAAAAGTAAATTGACCGTGGTACAGACGGATTATGAAGATCAAAGGGTGTACCGTTGGTTGTCAGGCACCGTAACCAAGGGCAACCGCCAGTATAACCGTTCTCGTACATCATGGCGGGATAAGCCGCAACAACGGGGGAATCAGTCTAACAGTGACAGTGATTTCTACGTCAATGATTCTGATGAATCCCATACCCAAAGAACCCCTGTGGGTAGATTCACACGGTCAAAAAACGAGGTTCCTGGACCAAGCCCACGCGGCGGGGGAGGCAGTCAGAAAGAATATACAAAGCCACCAACAAACAGGAGCAAGGCCAAGAACTAGTGTTTAATTTATCATCACGTACTTTGTCCACTACAGAAATGTCAATACTTAATAAAGGACTTTCGTTCATTCCCAGTAACCCACATAATGATCTCAATTGGAAAATAGATTTACATCGCTTTAACCGGACTCTCCGAATTAAAGAATATTTCCAAGATAAAACATCTGTTATGAACAACCAATTTCAGGATTTCCACAGAAAACATTCTAAATCTAAATTCGACCCTGCTTCAAATAACCCTTCTTTAAAGACATTTTCACGTTTGCTGGATGAATCCATAACCAAATTTGACATGGCCCCCAAAAAGCATTTCCATAATTTGGATAAAGCACAAAAACAAGCATTGCGGGACTTGAAATCATATACAGATATTGTTATACGGCCCGCAGATAAGGGCGGGGCTATAGTAATTATGGATACCAGTAAATATATAAAGGATATTGGCCCTCATTCCGAGTTGTTCGCTCGTTCTTTTTCATCGCATCGCAGTGAAAATCCGCTTAGTACGCATGCGCAAAGTTCGCACTGCGACTGCGCCAAGTAACTTTACTATGAAGAAAGTATTTTTACTCACGGCTTTTTCTTCGCTCCGGCGATCGTAATGTGATTGACAGGAAATGGGTGTTACTGGGCGGAAACACGGCGTTTCAGGGGCGTGTGGCTGAAAACGCTACCGTTTCCGGAAAAAACGCAGGAGTGGCCGGAGAAACGGTGGGAGTGCCTGGGCGAACGCTGGGTGTGTTTGTGACGTCAACCAGGAACGACAAGCACTGAACTGATCGCACAGGCAGAGTAAGTCTGGAGCTACTCTGAAACTGCTAAGTAGTTAGTAATCGCAATATTGCGAATACATCGGTCGCAATTTTAAGAAGCTAAGATTCACTCCCAGTAGGCGGCGGCTTAGCGTGTGTAACTCTGCTAAATTCGCCTTGCGACCGATCAACTCGGAATGAGGGCCATTGATTTACAATTAGCTGATGGTAACACTTATTTAAAACTGATGCAAAATCCGGGTGATCAATATAAGGGTGAATTAGATCTGATACTAACTGCTGCGGTGAAAAATGGGGTTATAAATAAAAAATTGTTTGATGCATTAATGCAGTCCCACCCTGTTACTCCAATTTTGTATACCATCCCCAAGGTACACAAGAATGCCCAGGAGCCCCCAGGTAGGCCGATTATATCGGCTAGGGGTTCTCTCTTACAACCTATCTCTCAATTTCTTGATTATTTGTTACAACCCTTAGTGGCCAAACAGAGAACGTTTTTGAGGGATACTACACAATTTTTGTTAAAGTTGAGAGAAATAAAAAACATTCCCACTGGGGCTTTCTTGTGTACCTTGGATGTGAAGAATTTATATACGATCATACCACACAACATGGGGTTAGACTGCATGAGATCATTTCTACAAGCTAATCAATTTGTGGATTTTGATATTCCGTTGTTTTTGGAATTACTCAGATTCATCCTCAAAAATTTTTTTTTCTACATAACGGTAAATATTATTTGCAGCGCATTGGCTGTGCGATGGGGACGAATGTAGCCCCATCGTACGCCAATGTGTTCATGTTTGAGCAGGAGCGTAATTTTTTCTTCACAGATCTATGTGTATATAAAAAAATCTTGATGTATACAAGATACATAGATGATCTTTTTTTAATCTGGACGGGCTCTGAATGTGAGCTATTAGAGTTAGTTACTCATATCAACTCTTTAGAACATCCAGTGAAGTTTACGTTCCAATATAGCCAGACTGAAATTAATTATTTAGACGTGGTAGTTAAAATTAAAGATAACACTATATCAACTGAGGTGTTCCACAAACATACGGATCGAAATACCCTGCTACACCACAGCAGTTGCCATCCACCCCCATTAAAGAAAGCCCTTCCAAAATCCCAGATGTTAAGAGTAGCAAGAATCACGAGCGACCCTAACCAGCTTGAATCTGCATTAGATTTGGTTTCGGATAAATTTGCTAGGCGGGGATATCCTTTATCCTCACTTAAGGAAACCAAACAACAAGTATTAGCAATTCCAAGACAAAATTTGTTAGAACCAGAAGTGAAGGATAATATACAAGATAGGATTCCATTGATTTCTGAATACACATTAGCCAGCCCAGTTCTACCCCGTGCCACCAAGGCGTTGTGGCCAATTGTATCAGGTGATAGCGAATTACCGGCCTTTAAAAATAAAAGTATAATGCCCTGCTATAAAAGGGGTAGAAACCTACGTGATCTGTTGGTTAAAACCAACATCACGTATATACCAGACAGTTCTATCAGTTCTTCTTTTTTGACACAAAAAAAGAAACTGGGTTGTTATAAATGTGTATCATGCACGACATGTAGTTTTATGGAACCTGGACCTTATTTTAAACATCCTCATACAGGACGGAAGTTCAAAATTAACTATGTTTTAAGTTGTACATCGCAATACGTTGTCTACATTATAATGTGCCCATGTGGGCTATATTATGTAGGCCAAACTATTCGCACGTTCAGAGAGCGTATGGCTTTACACCGCTCTGCTATAAAAGCTGCATTAGAAAAATAAGAATTTACTTACCGATAATTCTATTTCTCGTAGTCCGTAGTGGATGCTGGGGACTCCGTCAGGACCATGGGGTTTAGCGGCTCCGCAGGAGACAGGGCACAATAATAAAAGCTTTAGGATCAGGTGGTGTGCACTGGCTCCTCCCCCTATGACCCTCCTCCAAGCCTCAGTTAGGATACTGTGCCCGGACGAGCGTGCATAATAAGGAAGGATATTGAATCCCGGGTAAGACTCATACCAGCCACACCAATCACACCGTACAACCTGTGATCTGAACCCAGTTAACAGTATGATAACAACGAAGGAGCCTCTGAAAAGATGGCTCACAACAAGAATAACCCGATTTTTGTAACAATAACTATGTACAAGTATTGCAGACAATCCGCACTTGGGATGGGCGCCCAGCATCCACTACGGACTACGAGAAATAGAATTATCGGTAAGTAAATTCTTATTTTCTCTAACGTCCTAAGTGGATGCTGGGGACTCCGTCAGGACCATGGGGATTATACCAAAGCTCCCAAACGGGCGGGAGAGTGCGGATGACTCTGCAGCACCGAATGAGAGAACTCCAGGTCCTCCTCAGTCAGGGTGTGCCCCTGACCAAGTAGCAGCTCGGCAAAGTTGTAAAGCCGAGACCCCTCGGGCAGCCGCCCAAGATGAGCCCACTTCCTTGTGGAATGGGCTTTTACTGATTTTGGCTGTGGCAAGCCTGCCACAGAATGTGCAAGCTGAATTGTACTACAAATCCAGCGAGCAATCGTCTGCTTAGAAGCAGGAACACCCATCTTGTTGGGTGCATACAGGCTAAACAGCGAGTCAGATTTTCTGACTCCAGTCGTCCTGGAAACATATATTTTCAGGGCCCTGACAACGTCAAGTAACTTGGAGTCCTCCAAGTCCCTAGTAGCCGCAGGTACCACAATAGGTTGGTTCATGTGAAAAACAGAAAACACCTTAAGGAGAAATTGAGGACGAGTCCTCAATTCTGCCCTGTCAGAATGAAAAATTAAGTAAGGGCTTTTATATGATAAAGCCGCCCATTCTGACACACGCCTGGCTGAAGCCAGGGCTAATAGAATCTTCACCTTCCATGTGAAATATTTTAATTTCACAGTGGTGAGTGGATCAAACCAATGTGACTTTAGGAAACTCAAAACAACATTGAGATCCCCAAGGTGCCACTGGAGGCACAAAAGGAGGCTGTATATGCAGTACCCCTTTTACAAACGTCTGAACTTCAGGCACTGAAGCCAGTTCTTTCTGGAAGAAATTCGACAGGGTCGAAATTTGAACCTTAATGGACCCTAATTTTAGGCCCATAGACAGTCCTGTTTTCAGGAAATGTAGGAAACGACCCAGTTGGAATTCCTCTGTAGGGACCTTCTTGGCCTCACACCACGCAACATATTTTCGCCAAATGTGGTGAAAATGTTTTGCGGTTACATCCTTCCTGGCTTCGACCAGGGTAGGGATGACTTCATCTGGAATGCCCTTTCAGGATCCGGCGTTCAACTGCCATGCCGTCAAACGCAGCCGCGGTAAGTCTTGGAACAGACAAGGCCCCTGCTGGAGCAGGTCCTTTCTTAAAGGTAGAGGCCACGGTTCTTCCGTGAGCATCTCTTGAAGTTCCGGGTACCAAGTCCTTCTTGACCCATCCGGAACCACGAGTATCGTTCTTACTCATCTCCTTCTTATGATTCTCAGTACTTTTGGTATGAGATGCATAGGAGGAAACACATACCCTGACTGGTACACCCACAGTGTTACCAGAGCGTCCACCGCTATTGCCTGAGGGTCCCTTGACCTGGCGCAATATTTGTCTAGTTTTTTGTTCAGGCGGGACGCCATCATGTCCACCTTTGGTTTTTCCCAACGGTTTACAATCATGTGGAAGACTTCCCGCTGAAGTCCCCACTCTCCCGGGTGGAGGTTATGCCTGCTGAGGAAGTCTGCTTCCCAGTTTTCCACTCCCGGAATTAACACTGCTGAGAGTGTTATCACATGATTTTTCGCCCAGCGAAGAATCCTTGCAGTTTCTGCCATTTCCCTCCTGCTTCATGTGCCGCCCTGTCTGTTTACGTGGGCGACTGCCGTGATGTTGTCCCACTGGATCAATACCGGCTGACCTTGAAGCAGAGGTCTTGCTAAGCTTAGAGCCTTGTAAATTGCCCTTAGCTCCAGTATATTTATGTGGAGAGAAGTCTCCAGACTTGATCACACTCCCTGGAAATTTTTTCCTTGTGTGACTGCTCCCCAGCCACTCAGGCTGGCATCCGTGGTCACCAGGACCCAGTCCTGAATGTCGAATCTGCGGCCCTTTCATAGATGAGCACTCTGCAGCCACCGCAGAAGAAAACACCCTTGTCCTTGGAGACAGGGTTATCCGCTGATGCATCTGAAGATGCGATCCGGACCATTTTCCCAGCAGATTCCACTGAAAGGTTCTTGCGTGAAATCTACCGAATGGGATCGCTTTGTAAGAAACCACCATTTTTCACAGGACCCTTGTGCAATGATGCACTGATACTTTTCCTGGTTTTAGGAGGTTCCTGACTAGCTCGGATAACTCCCTGGCCTTCTTCTCCGGGAGAAAACATCCTTTTCTGGACTGTGTCCAGAATCATTCCTAGGAACATTAGACGTGTCGTCGGAAAAAGCTGCGATTTTGGAATATTTAGAATCCACTCGTGCTGTCGTAGAACTACTTGAGATAGTGCTACTCCGACCGCCAACTGTTCTCTGGACCTTGCCCTTATCAGGAAAGCGTCCATATTTCTTTTAGGAAGAATCATCATTTCGGCCATTACCATGATAAAGACACGGGGTGCCGTGGACAATCCAAACGGCAGCTTCTGAACTGATAGTGACAGTTCTGTACCACGAACCTGAGATACCCTTAGTGAGAAGGGCAAAATTTGGACATGTAGGTAAGCGTCCCTGATATCCAGTGACACCATATCGTCCTGGTTCGCTATCACTGCTCTGAGTGACTCCATCTTGATTTGAACCCTTGTATGTAATTGTTCAAATCTTTTAGATCTCACCGAGCCGTTTGGCTTCAGTACCACAATATAGTGTGGAATAATACCCCTTCCCTTGTTGTAGGAGGGGTACTTTGATTATCACCTGCTGGGAATACAGCCTGTGAATTTTTTCCCAATACTGCCTCCCTGTCGGAGGGAGACGTTGGTAAAGCAGACTTCAGGAACTTGTGAGGGGAAGACGTCTCGAATTTCCAATGTACACCTGGGATACTACGTGTAGGATCCAGGAGTCCACTTGCGAGTGAGCCCACTGCGCGCTGAAACTCTTGAGATGACCCCCCACCGCACCTGAGTCCGCTTGTATGGCCCCAGCGTCATGCTGCGGACTTGGCAGAAGCTGTGGAGGACTTCTGTTCCTGGGAATGGGCTGCCTGCTGCAGTCTTCTTCCCTTTCCTCTAACCCTGGGCAGATATGACTGGCCTTTTGCCCGCCTGCCTTTATGGGTACGAAAGGACTGAGACTGAAAAGACTGTGTCCTTTTCTGCTGAGATGTGACTTGGGGTAACAAAAGTGAATTTTCCAGCTGTTGCCATGGCCACCAGGTCCGATGGACCGCCCCTTTATACGGCAATACTTCCATGTGCCGTCTGGAATCTGCATCACCTGACCACTGTCGTGTCTATAAACATCGTCTGGCAGATATGGACATCACATCTACTCTTGATGCCAGAATGCAAATATCCCTCTGCGCATCTCGCATATATAGAAATGCATCCTTAAAATGCTCTATAGTCAATAAAATATTGTTCCTGTCAAGGGTATCAATATTTTCAGTCAGGAAATCCGACCAAGCCCCCCCAGCGCTGCACATCCAGGCTGAGGCGATTGCTGGTCGTAGTATAACACCAGTATGTGTGTATATACTTTTTAGGATATTTTTCAGCTTCCTATCAGCTGGCTCTTTGAGGGCGTCCGTATCTGGAGACGGTAACGCCACTTGTTTTTATAAGCGTGTGAGCGCCTTATCCACCCTAAGGTGTGTTTCCCAACTCGCCCTCACTTCTGGCGGGAAAAGGTATACCTCCAATAATTTTCTATCGGAGGAAACCCACGTATCATCACACACTTTAATTTATCTGATTCAGGAAAAACTACAAGTAGATTATTCCCACCCTACATAATACCCTTATTTGTGGTACTTGTAGTATCAGAAATATGTAACACCTCCTTCATTGCCCTTAACATGTAACGTGTGGCCCTAAAGGAAAATACGTTTGTTTCTTCACCGTCGACACTGAAGTCAGTGTCCGTGTCTGTGTCTGTGTCGACCAACTGAGGTAAATGGGCGTTTTTACAAGCCCCTGACGGTGTCTGAGACGCCTGGACAGGTACTAATTTGTTTGCCGGCCGTCTCATGTCGTCAACCGACCTTGCATCGTGTTGACATTATCACGTAATTCCTAAATAAGCCATCCATTCCGGTGTCGACTCCCTAGAGAGTGACATCACCAATACAGGCAATTTGCTCCGCCTCCTCACCAACATCGTCCTCCTACATGTCGACACACACGTACCGACACACAGCACACACTCAGGGAATGCTCTGATAGAGGACAGGACCCCACTAGCCCTTTGGGGAGACAGAGGGAGAGTTTGCCAGCACACACCAAAAACGCTATAATTATACAGGGACAACCCCTTATACAAGTGTTTTCCCTTATAGCATTTTCACATATGTAATCATATCGCCAAATAAGTGCCCCCCCTCTCTGTTTTAACCCTGTTTCTGTAGTGCAGTGCAGGGGAGAGCCTGGGAGCCTTCCTCACAGCAGAGCTGAGCAGGAAAATGGCGCCGTGTGCTGAGGAGAATAGGCCCCGCCCCCTAAAACGGCGGGCTCTTCTCCCGGAGTTTGTGAGTTCTGGCAGGGGTTAAATACATCCATATAGCCTCAAGGGCTATATGTGATGTATTTTAGCCATAAAAAAGGTATAATACATTGCTGCCCAGGGCGCCCCCCCCAGCGCCCTGCACCCTCAGTGACCGCTGGTATGAAGTGTGCTGACAACAATGGCGCACAGCTGCAGTGCTGTGCGCTACCTTATGAAGACTGAAAGTCTTCTGCCGCCTGTTTCTGGACCTCTGGACCTCTTCAACTTCGGCATCTGCAAGGGGGGTCGGCGGCACGGCTCCGGGACGAACCCCAGGGTGAGACCTGTGTGCCGACTCCCTCTGGAGCTAATGGTGTCCAGTAGCCTAAGAAGCAAATCCATCCTGCACGCAGGTGAGTTTACTTCTCTCCCCTAAGTCCCTCGTAGCAGTGAGCCTGTTGCCAGCAGGACTCACTGAAAATAAAAAACCTAACAAACTTTTATTCTAAGCAGCTCAGGAGAGCCACCTAGATTGCACCCTTCTCGGCCGGGCACAAAAATCTAACTGAGGCTTGGAGGAGGGTCATAGGGGGAGGAGCCAGTGCACACCACCTGATCCTAAAGCTTTTATTATTGTGCCCTGTCTCCTGCGGAGCCGCTAAACCCCATGGTCCTGACGGAGTCCCCAGCATCCACTTAGGACGTTAGAGAAATAAAGATTGCGATCAGCCGGTGGCACGCCATTTTAAGGAGGCTCACCATACATTATCCTCCTTAAGATATAAGATAGTAGATCATATCCCCAATGATATTCGTGGGGGGGATCGTAAGAGGCGTCTCAGTCAATGTGAGTCAAAATGGATACACATTTTAGATACCATTTCACCTCGAGGACTTAATGAAAAAATCTCTTGGAATATATTCCTTTAGTTCTGTGGTTCTTATATTAATGTAATACTGAAATATGCACATTATGAAAAGGTAAAGGTATTGCCCTGGCTAGGTTTTGAAATAATTGTGTTATGTATAGAATTTATGGTTCTGATGATGTATTATTCTGATATTCCGGTTTTTAATTTTTTAATTCACTTATATTTGTTGTATGTCTCACATTATCTTGCATAAATTGCACATTCAGTATATCTATATTGGTTTATGGAAATATTGAAATATTTAATATGCACTATGATAAGCACTTTGTTTATGTGCAGGAATCAGCATCAGACGCGGCGCTGTTCCCCAGGCAACGGGAGAGGACGTACACGGTTTGAGTGTATCCATGGTAATCAACTGACAGGAAACACGTCAGTATGCAACCCCTCCTACTACCGGCCGGGTGGGAGCAGCGGGCGTCCTCGTGCTGAACTGCACTCGTATGTATAAAGGTAAGATTGACACATTGGTTAGTTATGTTTCCAGTTTTTTTCACTTACATATACGTCCTGACGAAAAGGCCTGCGAGCCTTGAAACGTTGACGCTTGTTTATGACACTATGAATTTCTAATACACCTGCTTGAATTGGAATTTGGGAGTGCCGCCTGGTTCTTTCTGGTAAAGACATTGGTAACTATATATATATATATATATATATATATATATATATACATATATACACATATATATACATACATACTGCGGAGGCAGTATATTAAATAAACCCCCGACCAGTATTGAAAAGTCGAGCGGGACCGAAGCCCGCCGCTGAGGGGGCGGAGCTTGATCCTCCAGCACTAACCAGCGCCATTTTCTCCACAGCACACTGCAAGCTGGCTCCCCGGACTCTCCCCTGCTGAACACGGTGACAGAGGGCAAAATAGAGGGGTGGGGCACATTTAATTGGCGCAGTGAGTGTATATATATATATATATATATTTATTTATATAAAAGCGCTGTTTTAACTGGGAATTTGGTTTCCAGTGTCAGTTGGCGCTGGGTGTGTGCTGGCATACTCTCTCTCTGTCTCTCCAAAGGGCCTTATTGGGGAACTGTCTCCATATAGATATATCCCTGAGTGTGTGGGGGTGTCGGTACGTGTGTGTCGGCATGTCTGAAGCGGAAGGCTCATCTAAGGAGGAGGTGGAGCAGATGATTGTGGTGTCTCCGTCGGCAACGCCGACCTGATTGGTTGGATATGTTGAATGTTTTAAATGCAAATGTGTCTTTATTACATCAGACATTGGACACAGCAGAGTCCAGGGATAGAACAGGGAGTCAATCCATGGCTTTGGCTGTGTCACAGGGCCCTTCAGGGTCTCAGAAACGTCCCCTGTCCCAAGTAGTAGACACTGATACCGACACAGATTCTGACGCCAGTGTCGACTACGATGATGCGAGGTTACACCCAAAGGTGGCCAGAAGTATTCATTATATGATTATTGCAATAAAGGATGTTTTACATATCACAGATGACCCATCTGTCCCTGACAAGAGGGTACGCATGTTTAAGGAAAAGAAACCTGAGGTAACCTTTCCCCCATCTCATGAGCTGAACGCGTTATTTGAAAAGGCTTGGGAAACTCCAGACAAGAAACTGCAGATTCCCAAGAGAATTCTTATGGCGTATCCTTTCCCTGCGCAGGACAGGTTACGGTGGGAATCCTCACCCAGGGTGGACAAGGCTTTAACGCGCTTGTCCAAAAAGGTGGCGCTGCAGTCTCCAGACGGGTGCCTTGCTCAGACCGACAATAGCGTCGGCTTGGGTTTGTAGCGCTGTAGCAGCTTGGACGGATACTTTGTCAGCTGACATTGATACCCTGGATAGGGATACCATTTTATTGACCTTAGGTCACATTAAAGACGCAGTCTTATATATTAGAGACGCTCAGAGAGACGTTCATCTGCTGGGTTCGAGAGCCAACGCCATGGCGATTTCTGCTAGGCGAGCCCTGTGGACCCGCCAATGGACGGGTGATGCCGACTCAAAGAGACATATGGAAGTTTTGCCTTACAAAGGTGAGGATTTATTTGGGGAAGGTCTCGCGGACCTGGTTTCCACAGCTACCGCGGATAAATCTACTTTTCTACCTTATGTTTCCCCACAGCAAAAGAAAACGCTGCAATATCAGATGCAGTCCTTTCGGTCGCATAAGTCCAGAAGAGGTTGGGGCTCTTCCTTCCTCGCCAGAGGTAAGGGTAGAGGGAAAAGAATGCCTGCTACGGCTAGTTCCCAGGAGAAGAAGTCTTCCCCGGCTTCTACTAAATCCACTGCATGACGCTGGGGCTCCACTGAGGGAGCCAGCGCCGCTGGGGGCACGTCTTCGACTCTTCAGCCACGTCTAGGTTCAGTCAGATGTGGATCCTTGGGCAATGGAAATTGTATCCCAAGGGTACAAGCTGGAATTCGAAGACGTGCCTCCTCGCCGGTTTTTCAAATCGGCCTTACCAGCTTCTTCCCCAAAAAGGGAGATAGTTTTAGCTGCAATTCAAAAACTGTGTCAGCAACAAGTGGTTGTCGAGGTTCCCCTAGTTCAGCAGGGGAAGGGGTACTATTCAACCCTATTTGTGGTCCCGAAACCGGATGGCTCAGTCAGACCCATTCTAAATTTAAAATCCCTAAACCTGTACTTGAAAAAGTTCAAATTCAAGATGGAATCGCTCCGGGCAGTTATCTCCAGCCTGGAAGGGGGGGATTTTATGGTGTCACTAGACATAAAGGATGCATACCTTTATGTCCCCATATATCCCCCTCATCAGGCGTACCTGAGATTCGCTGTACAGGACTATCATTACCAGTTTCAGACGTTGTCGTTTGGGCTTTCCACGGCCCTGAGGTTTTTCACCAAGGTAATGGCGGAAATGACGGTGCTCCTGCGCCGGCAGGGAGTCACAATTATCCCGTACTTGGACAATCTCCTGATAAAAGCGAGATCGGGAGATCAGTTGCTGAACAGCGTGTCGCTCTCCCTGAGAGTGCTGCAGCAACATGGCTGGATTCTAAATCTACCAAAGTCACAGTTAGTTCCAACGACTCGGCTATCTTTCTTAGGCATGATTCTGGACACAGAACAAAAGAGGGTTTTTCTCCCAATGGAAAAAGCCCAGGAACTCCAGAACATGGTCAGAGACCTGTTAAAACCGAAAAGAGTGTCGGTCCATCAATGCACTCGAGTACTGGGGAAAATGGTGGCGACCTACGAGGCCATCCCCTTCGGCAGGTTCCATGCGAGGACGTTTCAGTGGGACCTTCTGGACAAGTGGTCCGGGTCCCATCTTCAAATTCATCAGAAAATAAGCCTATCCCCCAGGGCCAGGGTGTCTCTCCTGTGGTGGCTGCAGAGTGCTCACCTTCTAGAGGGTCGCAGGTTCAGCATTCAAGACTGGGTTCTGGTGACCACGGACGCGAGCCTCCGAGGATGGGGAGCAGTCACACAAGGAAGAAACTTTCAGGGACTATAGTCAAGCCAAGAGGCTTGTCTACACATCAACGTACTGGAATTGAGGGTCATATACAACGGCCTACGTCAAGCGGAGACTCTTCTTCGCGACCTACCGGTTCTGATTCAAATCAGACAACGTCACAGCCGTGGCTCATGTAAACCGCCAAGGCGGGACAAGGAGCAGAGTGGCAATGGCGGAAGCCACCAGGATTCTTCGCTGGGCGGAAAATCACATAAGCGCTTTGGCAGCAGTCTTCATCCCGGGAGTGCACAACTGGGAAGCAGACTTCCTCAGCAGACACGATCTCCATCCAGGAGAGTGGGGACTTCATCAAGAAGTTTTTGCAGAGATAACAAGTCATTGGGGACTTCCTCAAATAGACATGATGGCGTCACACCTCAACAAGAAGCTTCGGAGGTATTGTGCCAGGTCAAGGGACCCTCAGGCAGTAGCAGTGGACGCCCTGGTGACAACGTGGGTGTTTCAGTCGGTCTATGTGTTCCCTCCTCTTCCACTCATCTCAAAGATAGAGAATCATAAGACGAAAAAGAGTGCAGACAATACTCATTGTTCCAGATTGGCCTCGAAGGGCCTGGTATTCAGATCTTCAAGAAATGCTCACAGAAGATCCGTGGCCTCTTACTCTCAGAGAGGACCTGTTGCAACAGGGGCCCTGCGTGTTCCAAGACTTACCGCAGTTACGTTTGACGGCATGGCGGTTGAACACCGAATCCTAGCTGGGAAAGGCATTCTGGAAGAAGTCATCCCTACTCTGATAAAGGCTAGGAAGGAGGTGACGGCGAAACATTATCACCGTATCTGGAGAAAGTATGTATCTTGGTGTGAAGCAAAAAATGCTCCTACGGAAGATTTCCATCTGGGCCGTTTTTTCCACTTTCTACAAACAGGAGTGGATATGGGCCTAAAATTAGGCTCCATTAAGGTACAGATTTCGGCCCTATCAATTTTCTTTCAGAAGGAATTGGCTTCTCTCCCAGAAGTCCAGTCTTTTGTAAAGGGAGTGCTGCACATACAGCCTCCTTTTGTGCCTCCAGTGGCACCATGGGATCTTAACGTGGTGTTACAGTTCCTAAAATCTCACCGGCTTTGAACCTCTTCAAACGGTTGAATTAAAATTTCTCACTTGGAAGGTGATCATGTTGTTGGCCTTGGCATCTGCAAGGCGGGTGTCCGAATTGGCGGCTTTGTCTCACAAGAACTCCCATCTGATTTTCCATGTGGATAGAGCAGAATTAAGGACTCGTCCTCAATTTTTGCCTAAGGTGGTTTCATCGTTTCATATGAACCAACCTATTATGGTACCTGTGGCTACTGATGACTTGGAGGATTCCAAGTCCCTTGATGTAGTCAGGGCATTACAAATTTATATAGCCAGGACGGCTCGGGTTAGGAAAATGGAGGCACTGTTTGTCCTGTATGCAGCCAACAAGGTTGGCGCTCCTGCTTCTAAGCAGAATATTGCTCGCTGGATCTGTAACACGATTCAGCAGGCTCATTCTACGGCTGGATTGCAGTTACCGAATTCGGTAAAGGCCCATTCCACTAGGAAGGTGGGCTCTTCTTTGGCGGCTGCCCGAGGCGTCTCGGCATTACAGCTTTGCCGAGCGGCGACTTGGTCTGGTTCAAACACTTTTGCAAATTTCTACAAGTTTGATACCCTGGCTGGTGAGGACCTCATGTTTGCTCAATCGGTGCTGCAAAGTCATCCGCACTCTCCCGCCCGGTCTGGAGCTTTGGTATAATCCCCATGGTCCTTACGGAGTCCCCAGCATCCTCTAGGACGTAAGAGAAAATAAGATTTTAAACCTACCGGTAAATCTTTTTCTCCTAGTCCGTAGAGGATGCTGGGCGCCCGTCCCAGTGCGGACATATTTCTTTAAGGCTTGTATATAGTTATTGCTTACATAAAGGTTATGTTACAGTTAAGATCAGTCTTTGGCTGATGCTGTTTTGTTCATACTGGTAACTGGTTCGTATATTCCATGTTATACGGTGTAGATGGTGTGGGCTGGTATGAATCTTGGTGGTCATTCCGAGTTGTTCGCTCGTTGCCAATTTTCTCTATATTGCAATTAGTCGCTTACTGCGTATGCGCAAGGTTCGCAGAGCGCATGCGCTTAGTTATTTTACACAAAAGTAAGGTATTTTACTCACGGAATAACAAAGATTTTTCATCGTTCTGGTGATCGGAGTGTGATTGACAGGAAGTGGGTGTTTCTGGGCGGAAACTGGACGTTTTCTGGGCGTGTGCGAAAAAACGCTGGCGTTTCTGGGAAAAACGCGGGAGTGTCTGCAGAAACGGGGGAGTGTCTGGGCGAACGCTGGGTGTGTTTGTGACGTCAAACCAGGAACGAAACTGACTGAACTGATCGCAATGGCTGAGTAAGTCTCGAGCTACTCAGAAACTGCTAAGAATTTTCTATTCGCAATTCTGCTAATCTTTCGTTCGCAATTCTGCTAAGCTAAGATACACTCCCAGAGGGCGGCAGCTTAGCGTGTGCAATGCTGCTAAAAGCAGCTAGCGAGCGAACAATTCGGAATGAGGGCCCTTGTTCTTAGATTAATAAAAATCCTTTCCTCGTACTGTCCGTCTCCTCTGGGCACAGTTCTCTAACTGAGGTCTGGAGGAGGGGCATAGAGGGAGGAGCCAGTCCACACCCATATAAAAAGTTCTTTATAGTGCCCATGTCTCCTGCGGAGCCCGTCTATACTCCATGGTCCTTACGGAGTCCCCAGCATCCTCTACGGACTAGGAGAAAAAGATTTACCGGTAGGTTTAAAATCTTATTAAATCCTGTATGTTATGTAAAAACAATTCAACGTCACCTTTATCCATCGTAGCCAAGTCTTCCAATAGTGTGCCTGACCACTTTGCAATAGCTTTATAAATCCATGCACAGGCAATAGTAGGCCGCAGTATTGCCCCTGAAGCCATGTAAATGGATTTAAGCATAGTGTCAACCTTGCGATCTGCCGGTTCTTTCAATGCGGTAGAACCCGGGACAGGTAAGACCACCTTCTTTGACAGTCTAGAGACAGAAGCGTCAACTATAGGGGGGGGGGGGTCTCCCATTTTTTTCTATCTTCCTCAGGGAAGGGAAAAGCAACCAGAACCCTTTTTGGGATCTGGAATTTTTTCTCCGGGTTTTCCCAGGATTTTTCAAATATAGCATTTCATTCTTTAGACACAGGGAAGGTTAGCGAGGCTTTCTTATTATCTGTGAAGAAAGCCTCCTCAACCTGCTCAGGAGTTGTGTCAGCAATATTTAACACATCTATCATGGCCTCAATCATCAACTGCACCCCCTTAACAAGTGATGCCGCCCCCCTCAACACATCCCTATCACCGTCTGCGGTGTCAGAATGGGTATCCATGTCATCCTGCATAATTTGGGCAAGAGCACGTTTTGTGAGAGTGTACCACAGAGGGGCCCGAGGAAACAGAACCGGACCATACTGCCATAGAGGACTGTAAAACCTGAGTTGCATTCTCAATCTGTACAACCCTCTCAGAAATCTGAGAAATAACCCCCTTAAGAGAGGCTAACCACTCTGGTTCCCTAGCCGGGATCTGCGCTACAACAGTGCAATCCTGATTACATGGAATGGGATCCTCCTGAGAAGATATATCCTCTGCAGCATATGATACATATCTCTAGACATGGCTGCTTGCAATCCCCACACACCCCACATACACACAGGGCAAGGGCAGACAGAGTTTCCCCTCAAGAATGGCAGAGAGACACAGAGATTGGAGCCAACCCACACACAGCGCTTTTGAGGTAGAGGGAATCCCCACCCTGCACTGACTGTGCACCTTAATAGGCTAGACACAGTATACACATTGCCTCCCCCCCTTCTACAACCGCCTGGTGCCGCACAGATAGCGGGAGTTGGTGTGGAGGAACAGCGCTGAAGACTGCAGGCAGAGAAGATGGCGCTGAACACTGCTGGGTCCGCTCTGAGGAGAAGCTCCGCCCCCCGAAGATGGCACGTCTTCCCGCTCTTCACAGGATTATACTGGCCTGAGGTATGTGCTGGGAGAGATCCGGGGACTCCGACAGGCTTGCTGACCAGTCAGGGTGTAGGCGCTGGCTCAGGGCGCCCCTCACAGTGTACCTCTGAGCTCCAGAGCGCGGTTTACCCTGATGCCGCCAATTTCACACCGGCTCCCCGCTTGACAGTGGGGCCGGTGACTAACTCACCACGACCTTCTGGCTCTGTAACGGGGTGACGGCATGCTGCTTGGGTGAGCGATCCCCTATGGCGGTGAACGTTCGATCCCCTCAGAAGCTCAGTGTCTTGTCAGTGGAGTAAGTGGCTCAGACCCCGCAGGGCGGACACTACTCCCCCCCTTAGTCCCACGAAGCAGGGAGGCTGTTGCCAGCAGCCTCCCTGTGCCTAACTCTAATAAAAATAATAAAACCAAAAGAACTCTTATGGAGCTCCCTTAGCTGTGACCGGCTTCTCCGGGCACATTTTTCTAAACTGAGTCTGGTAGGAGGGGCATAGAGGGAGGAGCCAGCCCACACTCTCAAACTCTTAAAGTGCCAATGGCTCCTGGTGGACCTGTCTATACCCCATGATACTAATATGGACCCCAGCATCCTCTAGGACGTAAGAGAAAGGACATTATGAAATATTTTGATACTACAGCACTTTCTCATAGAGTTTCCCCTCTAAATAAGAAACATTTGGTGACACTGTGGTCGCTTTAAGTTGGACGCTCACCGTGATTGAATCGGGTCTCCAGGGTTATAGAAGGGGTTACACATCACATCGGTATATGAATTATATAGCTTGCGGAACATCTGAAGGAAAAGTGGAACATAACAGGGTCATTACATCAGTCCAGTGGTTCTAAGTATTATAGAGCAATCTACTAACAATGGAAGAAGCCAGGTTGTGGGCTGAACCAATGTTCATGAGAAGACAGCCAATCAGTTCACTAGGAACCGGTGACATCACTAAGTTTATAACGCCTGATGACTGGTTCCTGGGGAACAGACGGCATTCTTACAGACATTGGCTCAGTGCACAAGAGTGCTCATTTGCCCTTATACTAGTAACAAAGGTGACAAGTTAGTGAAAAAAATAGTATTTTAAATACCTACCAGTAAATTCTTTTCTCTGGAGCTTGCAGAGTGTGCATCCTCTCCTGGTGGCACTTTTTTCTAAACTGTGCTGTAGGAGGAGGCATAGAGGGGAGGAGCCAGCACACCCAGTGGAAGAAATGTAAAGTGCACTGGCTCCTTTGAGCCCGTCTATACCCCATCATACTAATCTGTCCCCAAAATCCCTTATGGATGCTAGAGAAATAAATCATTAGAAGGCCTGGTGCACATGCCCTCACACATCTTTGCTGCAGCTGCGTCAAACAGCGTCTCTTTGCACGCCAGGTCCTCTGCTAGCGTCTGGTGCCTTTTTCTGCACTTTAGTCACAACAAGGGGCGCTCCAGGAGACTGTGCTGATTAATGTGATATGCGACACTTGTATATCTGTGTGCGAATGAGTCTCTGAATCTGCATACAAAGTGCTAAGTGTCACAGCTGCAGCTTTTTCTATGTCAAGTTCCATTGTGCTCCATATACAGACTCAAGTCACACACAATATACAAGTGTCACATATCATATTAGTCAGCAGAGTCTCTTGCTGTGTCATGGTCACATTGTGTTGCGACTAATATGCATATTTGACAAAGAAAAAAAAGAAAAAAAAAAAGACGCCCATCGCTACCTGTCAGATAACACACGCCAGGCATCTCGCGTTACAGGGCGTATTGAGGCTAGATGTATGAGGACACATCTGTAGTTAGCGTGATATTTAGTTTCATACAGTAGAATCAGAAAATGTTAAAGAGGAATTTCGTGTTCAAGGAAATTTAATGAACAGGCAGATTTACTTTTCAGCAGATCAGGTGGCCAAGTCTTGTCATATCCAAGGGCAAAAACACACAACCAAATCTACCAGGATAATAGTGTTGGCTGAAGGCAAAGTTCCCCTTTTTAGGGTTTATAGGAAATCTCGGAAGATCACTTCTGATAGGCAGAGCTTGTAATCTGTAGCAGACAAGTCACAGCTAGCACTGGCCTATAGGAGTGTCAGCTAGAAGCTGGGACCACCCCAGCAATATACACCCCATCCGTCACTCACACTGCGGATCTCATTATCCCGGAGAGCCGTGTTTGAGGAATCCACCACCATGACAAACTTGACTTTGGAGTTTGTGACGTATCCATATCTGAGAGCAGTTAAAGAACATGTGCATTTGTTTGCTAAGGAGAAAATCCAAAGTCCTGACTGTTCCCATCTCTATCTGCCCTATTACATGCAAGGTGCTGCTCTCTGCAGCCTGGAACGTGGTGTTTCTGGAAATAGAGACAGGAGGAACCCTTCTATGTGCTGTACACTGTCCCACTTGGGAGGGATGACCCTGCAATCAGTACCAGGAAATGGATGTGGGGGATGGGGAAGGGGGTGCAGGAAATAACATGTGTACCTCCTCTTTCCATCCCTGCAGTGTAATTACCCCCAAACACCCCAGCTGCTGGTGACCACAGCTGCTGGTGACACCCGGAGGAGGTAGTAGGTATTGGCCAGATACAAGTTATGTACATTACATAGAATGTAAGGCCTTACATAAATAGGAATGGGTGCGTGCTGGGTAGGCCCCAATTCCCTCCATGGTTAGTACAGATGCAGACTGATGCAGTAGGTCTAAGGCTCCATGTATAACTATATGACCCCATGCAGGTCTATAACAAGGCTTCTATACACCCAGCAGTACTGTGGAGGCCATACACAGCTATAGTACAATGACTCACAAAATGTTTGCCATGTGGTGCTGTTCCTGAGCCTACCTTATCACAGAGAGCCAGAATGACCCACACTGACAAAATGAGACACAAATACAGGATACACTTTGTAGTCCTCTGTGGGGTACAACAGTCCCAGGTAAAGTTCCCTTTGGTCCACAAGAGCCTTCCCCATAGCAGAGATCTTCTCATCCACGACATCCAGGGAGGTGTGGACGGTGTAGTGAAACTTCAGCTGGTTCTCAGAGGGGATGCTGTGAATGTATAGGGGATAATTCTGCAACAGAGGACGGCACGGTTCTAATTACTAACACAGATCACAGCTAGAAACAGATCTCTCTCCTGAACGGTGTATCTCAGGTATTTCCTGGCTTTGTGTAACAGTAAGTTATATCCCTTTCGCACAAAAGAAATACCCGTGTTGATCTGCAAATTACTGGTTAGAACTGTGTCACCCGATAAGTTGCTTCCCTGAGAGAAAGGGGGGTTAGGCTGGGTCAGGCTAAGCGACCCGGCATCGAAATGCTGGGAAAAAGTCGGTAATTTCAGATGTTTCTGTCTGAAAAGGGTATTATAGTATATAGCCATCTCTATCATGGCAGCAGGAAGTGTCAATAACACAGTAGCTGCTTAATTATGTACTAGGAGCAGGTACACCTATGGTGTAGCGGTGGGAGGTAAGTGGATCACCAGGGAAGGTTTCATGTGTCAGTGACATTATTTAATATTATTATTACCAGTTATTTATATAGCGCACACATATTTAGCTTTTCAGAGAATATTTGTCCATTCACATAAGTCCCTGCCCCAGGGGAGCTTAAAATCTATATTCACGTTAGGGTTAATTTTTGTTGGGAGACAAATTAACCTACCTGTATATTTTTGGACTGTGGGAGGAAACCGGAGTACCCGGAGGAATCCCACGCAAGCAGGGGGAGAATATACAAACTCAACACAGTTAGGGCCATGGTGGGAATTGAACCCATGACCTCAGTGCTGTGAGGCAGTAGTGCTAACCATTACAGCATCCGTGCTGCCCTGACATTCCACAGAGAAACATAACATCAATATGTGACACCCGCAGCAGGATCTGAGGAAACTCTATAGCACCACTAACAGCCCTCAGCTATTCTACAGGGTAAATAAATAAAGCTTCTAAAAATGAAAAGAGATGATGTTGCCCATAGCAACCAATCAGATTCTGTCTATCATTTTCTAGGACGCAACAGAGAAATAATAGAATGTGATTGGTTGCTATTGGCAACATCACCTCATTTCATTTTTAGAATCTTTAGTACATGTACCCCTACATCTTCTGTGCAGTCTGTTTGGTAATGCAGATACATGTGTACGCTTGTTAGTTCTCACCTAAAAATGATCATACAGTGCAGACAATAGCATTTCAAGACAATGGACTGAGCAGATAATATAGAGGCCTCTTCCTTGAAGTTGGGATAACTCTTCATGTTTACCAGACTACAACACCAAGAGGAGGAAAATCATGTAATGAGAATGAACAGTTATTAACATGAATCACATTGAGGGTGCCCAGCGGAAGTAGCTCTGTCAGATGTGTCTACAGGCATAAATACACATGTGGGGCCATATATGACAGACATGACCATTTAGCACCAAGGAGGAAGACTACATACAAGTCCTAATGCGATCATCTAAATAATGTTATCAGCTAGCACAACTGACATTGGCACATTCCTGATCAGATGGGATCAGCAATCTATCAGGGCCTATACGTAGTGTTCACTCTAGGCTGGTTTAGCAGGGCGCCGCGCCCTGCCCCTTTTTTTAGCAGGCAAAACCCGCCCTGCCCCTTTTGCGGCGCCCTGCTAGAACAGCCGACCGCTTCCTGCCCTCCCGGCGTGTATAGATGCCGTGCGCATGCGTGCGGCATCCATTCACGCATTGGGAGAGGGCTGGGGGAAGCCCAGCACAGACGGAGGTGCTGGGCACGCCCCCAACAGTGACGTCGCCGGCCACAGACGCTCTCTATAGTAGCGTCTGTGGGCCGCACCGCCCCCTAAAATGACGTAGGCATGGCCACGCCCCCTAATTTGCGTGGCCGCGCCCCCGTTTCGGCTTCGCCGCGCGTGCACATGTGTCCCCGGAGTCCGGCGCCCTGCCCCTTTTCACTCCTAGAGTGAACACTATATACGTACAGCAATTTGTGGCCGGTGAGGCTCAAGACCTTGAAAGTGGAGGTTGTAGTTTTACCAGATTGTCTACAAGCTGAATCTCCCAGAGTATGGGAGGATGTGAGAGGACATGAAGGTGCATCTGTCACTGGGATACATGGGATAGGTGGCATGGTCTGTGTGACAGCTACCTGGGATAGGTGGTATGGTTTGTCTGACAGACACATGGGACACGTGGCATGGTCTGTCTGACAGACACATGGGACAGGTGGCATGGTCTGTCTGACAGACACATGGGATAGGTGGCATGGTCTGTTTGGCAGACACATGGGATAGGTGGCATGGTCTGTTTGGCAGACACATGGGATAGGTGGCATGGTCTGTCTGACAGACACATGGGATAGGTGGCATGGTCTGTCTGACAGACGCATGGGATAGGTGGCATGGTCTGTCTGACAGACGCATGGGATAGGTGGCATGGTCTGTTTGACAGACACATGGGATAGGTGGCATGGTCTGTCTGACAGACACATGGGATAGGTGGCATGGTTTGTGTGACAGACGCATGGGATAGGTGACATGGTTTGTGTGACAGACGCATGGGATAGGTGGCATGGTTTGTGTGACAGACGCATGGGATAGGTGGCATGGTTTGTGTGACAGACGCATGGGATAGGTGGCATGGTTTGTGTGACAGACGCATGGGATAGGTGACATGGTTTGTGTGGCAGCGCATGGGATAGGTGACATGGTTTGTGTGACAGACACATGGGATAGGTGGCATGGTCTGTGTGACAGACACATGGGATAGGTGGCACGGTCTGTGTGACAGACGCATGGGATAGGTGACATGGTTTGTGTGGCAGACGCATGGGATAGGTGACATGGTCTGTGTGGCAGACGCATGGGATAGGTGACATGGTCTGTGTGACAGACACATGGGATAGGTGGCATGGTCTGTGTGACAGACACATGGGATAGGTGACATGGTTTGTGTGACAGACACATGGGATAGGTGACATGGTTTGTGTGACAGACACATGGGATAGGTGGCATGGTCTGTGTGACAGACACATGGGATAGGTGGCACGGTCTGTGTGACAGACGCATGGGATAGGTGACATGGTTTGTGTGGCAGACGCATGGGATAGGTGACATGGTTTGTGTGACAGACACATGGGATAGGTGGCATGGTCTGTGTGACAGACACATGGGATAGGTGGCACGGTCTGTGTGACAGACGCATGGGATAGGTGACATGGTTTGTGTGGCAGACGCATGGGATAGGTGACATGGTTTGTGTGGCAGACGCATGGGATAGGTGACATGGTTTGTGTGACAGACACATGGGATAGGTGGCACGGTCTGTGTGACAGCTGTACAATGACAAGTACTACTCTCTGCTCCTCAGACATACCTATAGACGGGAGGTATTCAATATACAGACTGTCGGGATATAGACAACCATTTTCCCTCTTAGTGTGTCCACGACACACCTGGAGGGAGAATAAATAGCATAGCGCGCCACTGTGCCCGCAGCGAGCCCGCAAGGGGGGCTCTTTTGCGCTCACCCCACTGCCAGCATTCCTGCGGTCGGGATCTCAACAGCCGGCCAGTCGGACTACACCCCTATAGACATACCTCCCGAATGTTCATGTTGGGGAAACAGAACAAGTGTGCGTACATGAGAAGGGAACATGACAACGCATCATAGGGGTGTAACCAGAACTTTGATGTGCTGGACTGTCCCTATCACTTTGTTTTCCTCTGCATACATATGTACGCAATACCTAGTTTTGCCGACACACTAAAACTATGAAAGTGCATGCTGGGATATGTTCTTCACAGCAGCTGGAGTGTCACACGTTGTGTACCCAGCATAGACCATAAACTTATGATTTGTCAACTACTGTGGAACTATAAGCCCCAGCATTCTATAGCAGCCTGGAATTTTGCACCATTCTAGGGATGAAGCCTGAAGTTAGATGTAGAACAACAAAACCCAGCATACCGCAGGCAGTGAGGTTGCTTAGGTCTGACCTGTTCCCTTCCTTCATGCATACAAATAGCTTCAGACATAACGATGCAATCAGGACTAAATGCCAGTTCCCCCCTGATGCAATAATAAAGTCATTATATACAGTATAATCCCCTGACAGCCCTATAACTACAGGTAATGACTGCCCTCACCTCCTTAGCTATGACAGATACACACACCGCCATCTTGCTCCTCTCACTGGTCACATGACTCTGTGTCTGTCACCTGCTGTGTGATTGGTCAGTTTGACCACATGACTCGACTGCTGCTCTCATGATCGCCGAGCTGCGGTTATGGCTGGCGTTGGATGACGCGCCCGATCATGTGACCTGAGTCCTGAGCATCCTCATGCCAATTGCATTTCCCCCCCCCACACACACACACACACACGCGCCAGTTGATGGAAGTAATGTTCTGTGTGGTGCTTCACTGTAGTGTCAGGTATCATGTTACTCCAGTGTTGGATATAGCCTGTGTGCAGAATGTTTTTTTTTATACTTAGTTCAACAATTCTATCTATCTATCTATCTATCTATCTATCTATCTATCTATCTATCTATCTATCTATCTATCTATCTATCTAATGCTGGGTACACAATAGTAGATATATCTGCAGATCAATTGGTCTGCAGAAATATCTACACATAGACTGGGCAGTGTGTTGAGCATACACACTGCCTGATCCGTCGGGACTGATGTCACAAACTGGACGGGCGTTTAAATGCGCCCAACCAGTTCGGTTATCAGTCACCGCCAGCTGGTGCAGCTTGTGTAAGGACAGTCAGCTGACCACCTGTAGGCATAGAGCGATGAGCCAATATATTGTTAGATTTCTCTAACGTCCTAGTGGATGCTGGGGACTCCGAAAGGACCATGGGGAATAGCGGCTCTGCAGGAGACTGGGCACAAAAGTAAAAAGCTTTAGGACTACCTGGTGTGCACTGGCTCCTCCCCCTATGACCCTCCTCCAAGCCTCAGTTAGATTTTTGTGCCCGAACGAGACGGGTGCAGGCTAAGGGGCTCTCCTGAGCTGCTTAGTGTAAAAGTTTAAAGTAGGTTTTTTATTTTCAGTGAGACCTGCTGGCAACAGGCTCACTGCACCGAGGGACTAAGGGGAGAAGAAGCGAACTCACCTGCGTGCAGAGTGGATTGGGCTTCTCAGGCTACTGGACATTAGCTCCAGAGGGACGATCACAGGCCCAGCCATGGATGGGTCCCAGAGCCGCGCCGCCGTCCCCCTTACAGAGCCAGAAGACGGAAGAGGTCCGGAAAATCGGCGGCAGAAGACGTCCTGTCTTCAATAAGGTAGCGCACAGCACTGCAGCTGTGCGCCATTGCTCTCAGCACACTTCACACTCCGGTCACTGAGGGTGCAGGGCGCTGGGGGGGGGCGCCCTGAGACGCAATAAAAACACCTTTTTTGGCAAAAAAGACATCACATATAGCTCCTGGGCTATATGGATGTATTTAACCCCTGCCAATTTTTACATAAAAAAGCGGGAGAAAGGCCGCCGAAAAAGGGGCGGAGCCTATCTCCTCAGCACACTGGCGCCATTTTTTCCTCACAGCTCCGTTGGAGGAAGGCTCCCTGACTCTCCCCTGCAGTCCTGCACTACAGAAACAGGGTAAAACAAGAGAGGGGGGGCACTAAATTGGCATATAAATATATACAGCAGCTATATTAGGGAAAAACACTTATATAAGGTTATCCCTGTATATATATAGCGCTCTGGTGTGTGCTGGCAAACTCTCCCTCTGTCTCCCCAAAGGGCTAGTGGGGTCCTGTCCTCTATCAGAGCATTCCCTGTGTGTGTGCTGTGTGTCGGTACGTTGTGTCGACATGTATGAGGAGGAAAATGGTGTGGAGGCGGAGCAATTGCCTGTGTTAGTGATGTCACCCCCTAGGGAGTCGACACCTGACTGGATGGTCTTATGGAAAGAATTACGTGATAGTGTCAGCACTTTACAAAAGACTGTTGACGACATGAGACAGCCGGCAAATCAGTTAATACCTGTACAGGCGTCTCAAACACCGTCAGGGGCTCTAAAGCGCCCGTTACCTCAGGTCGATACAGACACGGACACTGACTCCAGTGTCGACGGTGAGGAAACAAACGTATTTTCCAGTAGGGCCACACGTTACATGATCACGGCAATGAAGGAGGTTTTGAACATTTCTGATACTACAAGTACCACAAAAAAGGGTATTATGTGGGGTGTGAAAAAACTACCCGTAGTTTTTCCCGAATCAGATGAATTAAATGAGGTGTGTGATGAAGCGTGGGTTTCCCCCGATAAAAAACTGCTAATTTCTAAAAAGTTATTGGCATTATACCCTTTCCCGCCAGAGGTTAGGGCGCGTTGGGAAACACCCCCTAGCGTAGATAAGGCGCTCACACGCTTATCAAAACAAGTGGCGTTACCGTCCCCTGATACGGCCGCCCTCAAGGAACCAGCTGATAGGAAGCTGGAAAATATCCTTAAAAGTATATACACACATACTGGTATTATACTGCGACCAGCAATCGCCTCAGCCTGGATGTGCAGTGCTGGGGTGGCTTGGTCGGATTCCCTGACTGAAAATATTGATACCCTGGACAGGGACAATATATTATTGACTATAGAGCATTTAAAGGATGCATTTCTATATATGCGAGATGCACAGAGGGATATTTGCACTCTGGCATCAAGAGTAAGTGCGATGTCCATTTCTGCCAGAAGAGGATTATGGACGCGACAGTGGTCAGGGGATGCGGATTCCAAACGGCATATGGAAGTATTGCCGTATAAAGGGGAGGAGTTATTTGGGGTCGGTCTATCGGACCTGGTGGCCACGGCAACGGCTGGAAAATCCACCTTTTTACCCCAAGTCACCTCGCAGCAGAAAAAGATACCGTCTTTTCAGGCTCAGTCCTTTCGTCCCCATAAGGGCAAGCGGGCAAAAGGCCACTCATATCTGCCCCGGGGCAGAGGAAGGTGAAAAAGACTGCAGCAGACAGCCTCTTCCCACGAACAGAAGCCCTCCCCCGCTTCTGCCAAGTCCTCAGCATGACGCTGGGGCCTTACAAGCGGACTCAGGCACGGTGGGGGCCCGTCTCAAGAATTTCAGCGCGCAGTGGGCTCACTCGCAAGTGGACCCCTGGATCCTGCAGGTAGTATCTCAGGGGTACAAATTGGAATTCGAGACGTCTCCCCCTCGCCGGTTCCTGAAGTCTGCTTTACCAACGTCTCCCCCCAACAGGGAGGCGGTATTGGAAGCCATTCACAAGCTGTATTCCCAGCAGGTGATAATCAAGGTACCCCTCCTACAACAGGGAAAGGGGTATTATTCCACGCTGTTTGTGGTACCGAAGCCGGACGGCTCGGTGAGACCCATTTTAAATCTGAAATCCTTGAACACTTACATAAAAAGGTTCAAGTTCAAGATGGAGTCACTCAGAGCAGTGATAGCGAACCTGGAAGAAGGGGACTATATGGTGTCTCTGGACATCAAGGATGCTTACCTCCATGTCCCAATTTGCCCTTCTCACCAAGGGTACCTCAGGTTCGTGGTACAGAACTGTCACTATCAGTTTCAGACGCTGCCGTTTGGATTGTCCACGGCACCCCGGGTCTTTACCAAGGTAATGGCCGAAATGATGATTCTTCTTCGAAGAAAAGGCGTCTTAATTATCCCTTACTTGGACGATCCCCTGATAAGGGCAAGGTCCAGAGAACAGTTAGAGGTCAGAGTAGCACTATCTCAAGTAGTACTACGACAGCACGGATGGATTCTAAATATTCCAAAATCGCAGCTGATTCCGACGACACGTCTGCTGTTCCTAGGGATGATTCTGGACACAGTACAGAAAAAGGTGTTTCTCCCGGAGGAGAAAGCCAAGGAGTTATCCGACCTAGTCAGGAACCTCCTAAGACCAGGCCAAGTGTCAGTACATCAATGCACAAGGGTCCTGGGAAAGATGGTGGCTTCTTACGAAGCGATTCCATTCGGCAGATTCCACGCAAGAACTTTTCAGTGGGATCTGCTGGACAAATGGTCCGGATCGCATCTTCAAATGCATCAGCGGATAACCCTGTCTCCAAGGACAAGGGGGTCTCTCCTGTGGTGGTTACAGAGTGCTCATCTCCTAGAGGGCCGCAGATTCGGCATTCAGGATTGGGTCCTGGTGACCACGGATGCCAGCCTGAGAGGCTGGGGAGCAGTCACACAGGGAAGAAATTTCCAGGGCTTGTGGTCAAGCATGGAAACGTCACTTCACATAAATATCCTGGAACTAAGGGCCATTTACAATGCCCTAAGTCAGGCAAGACCTCTGCTTCAGGGTCAGCCGGTGTTGATCCAGTCGGACAACATCACGGCAGTCGCCCACGTAAACAGACAGGTCGGCACAAGAAGCAGGAGGGCAATGATGGAAGTGGCAAGGATTCTTCGCTGGGCGGAGAATCATGTGATAGCACTGTCAGCAGTGTTCATTCCGGGAGTGGACAACTGGGAAGCAGACTTCCTCAGCAGACACGATCTTCACCCGGGGGAGTGGGGACTTCACCCAGAAGTCTTCCACATGATTGTGAACCGTTGGGAAAAACCAAAGGTGGACATGATGGCGTCCCGCCTCAACAAAAAACTGGACAGATATTGCGCCAGGTCAAGGGACCCTCAGGCAATAGCTGTGGACGCTCTGGTAACACCGTGGGTGTACCAGTCAGTGTATGTGTTCCCTCCTCTTCCTCTCATACCAAAAGTACTGAGAATCATAAGAAGGAGAGGAGTAAAGACTATACTCGTGGCTCCGGATTGGCCAAGAAGGACTTGGTACCCGGAAATTCAAGAGATGCTCACGGAAGACCCGTGGCCTCTACCTCTAAGAAAGGACCTGCTCCAGCAGGGACCATGTCTGTTCCAAGACTTACCGCGGCTGCGTTTGACGGCATGGCGGTTGAACGCCGGATCCTGAAGGAAAAAGGCATTCCGGATGAAGTCATCCCTACCCTGATCAAAGCCAGGAAGGATGTAACCGTACAACATTATCACCGTATTTGGCGTAAATATGTTGCCAGGAAGGCCCCTACAGAGGAATTTCAACTGGGTCGTTTCCTGCATTTCCTGCAAACAGGACTGTCTATGGGCCTCAAATTAGGGTCCATTAAGGTTCAAATTTCGTCCCTGTCAATATTCTTCCAAAAAGAACTGGCTTCTGTTCCTGAAGTTCAGACGTTTGTCAAGGGAGTACTGCATATACAGCCTCCTTTTGTGCCTCCAGTGGCACCTTGGGATCTCAATGTAGTTTTGGGATTCCTAAAATCACATTGGTTTGAACCACTCACCACTGTGGACTTAAAATATCTCACATGGAAAGTGGTAATGCTGTTAGCCCTGGCTTCAGCCAGGCGTGTCTCAGAATTGGCGGCTTTATCCTATAAAAGCCCTTACCTAATTTTTCATACGGACAGGGCAGAATTGAGGACTCGTCCTCAATTTCTCCCTAAGGTGGTTTCAGCTTTTCACTTAAACCAGCCTATTGTGGTGCCTGCGGCTACTAGGGACTTGGAGGATTCCAAGTTGCTGGACGTAGTCAGGGCCCTGAAAATATATGTTTCCAGGACGGCTGGAGTCAGAAAATCTGATTCGCTGTTTATCCTGTATGCACCCAACAAGCTGGGTGCTCCTGCTTCTAAGCAGACGATTGCTCGTTGGATTTGTAGTACAATTCAGCTTGCACATTCTGTGGCAGGCCTGCCACAGCCAAAATCTGTAAAAGCCCATTCCACACGGAAAGTGGGCTCATCTTGGGCGGCTGCCCGAGGGGTCTCGGCTTTACAACTTTGCCGAGCAGCTACTTGGTCAGGGGCAAACACGTTTGCTAAATTCTACAAATTTGATACCCTGGCTGAGGAGGACCTGGAGTTCTCTCATTCGGTGCTGCAGAGTCATCCGCACTCTCCCGCCCGTTTGGGAGCTTTGGTATAATCCCCATGGTCCTTTCGGAGTCCCCAGCATCCACTAGGACGTTAGAGAAAATAAGAATTTACTTACCGATAATTCTATTTCTCATAGTCCGTAGTGGATGCTGGGCGCCCATCCCAAGTGCGGATTGTCTGCATTACTTGTACATAGTTATTGTTACAAAAATCGGGTTATTGTTGTTGTGAGCCATCTTTTCAGAGGCTCCTTCTGTTATCATGCTGTTAACTGGGTTCAGATCACAAGTTGTACGGTGTGATTGGTGTGGCTGGTATGAGTCTTACCCGGGATTCAAAATCCTTCCTTATTGTGTACGCTCGTCCGGGCACAGTATCCTAACTGAGGCTTGGAGGAGGGTCATAGGGGGAGGAGCCAGTGCACACCAGGTAGTCCTAAAGCTTTTTACTTTTGTGCCCAGTCTCCTGCGGAGCCGCTATTCCCCATGGTCCTTTCGGAGTCGCCAGCATCCACTACGGACTATGAGAAATAGAATTATCGGTAAGTAAATTCTTATTATATTGGCCGTCGACTGTGCTGCAGGGCCGACGCAATACGTCTGTGAAGGACGACATTCACAGGCATATCCTTTGAACACAATGGCCTACGGACCCGCAATATAGCGGGCATTCAATAGAACGGCCGATATATCGGCCAGTGTGTACGCACCATATGGGCCAGACAAAGCCGTAACTAATGTCATGCAGACCACACCTGGGGGCACCCTTCCAGGATGGGACACCAAATGCCGGCTTCTCCTCAGTGACTGGGAGCCGGGAGCTACACTATGACATTATCCTACAGCCCTCAACACCTGTCACTGAGGAGCCGGTACTGCAGTGAGAGTTTCCGGGGGCAGCCAGACATCTCCTGGAATGTGGGGTACCCCCCTGGAGTGATATAAACGCTTGCTGTGAGGCCACGTACCCTTCCGACAAGGTCCCGCCCCTTTTCAGGTTTGATCTATTGGCTGTACCGTGTAGGGATGGCTATCAGTGTATTTCCCGTTAAGGGTTGCCATCAATGGAAAACATAAGTAGAACCATCGATGGTATGAAACCATGCAATGTTATACCATCGATGGTTTCTGCTATCGTTTTGCGCATGCGCACTGCAGGTCCCTGAATCCCATGCATTTCTCTGCTGGGCGATGGAGCTAAAGCCCTCAGAGCAAGAAGAAAGATGCGGCCGACACAGAGCAGCCTAGTAGCTCTGCACCGCAGTTAGGGAAATGAAAATCATCGGCAGGCGGGCCAATGGCTACCATCGATGGTGCAAAACTAGTTGTTTCACTGGCATCGATGGTAAAACCATCTTACATTGGGTGATGACCATCGATGATTTCTAATGATCGATGGTTGATGGTCATCCCTAGTACTAGATGCCACTGACCACCCCGGTACCAACGCTGGGGCCTGAGTAACAGTGGAACAGATGGGACTACAGCTCCAGACCTGTACATGAAAATAGACCCATCATCGTTACAGCACCTGCTGGTCACACGGTCGTCCATAAACTACAGGTGTTAAAATTGTATTTCTATTTCCCCCACAAAATGACCTTTCAGTATAGGCGGGACTTTCCTAACAACTCAGTGCCCAAAGCAATGCCCCCTACACTATAATCTCATCCTCAGAATCGTGATTGGCCATTTTAGAAGAATGGAATTTTCCAGTAGAGGCAGCGACAGCCAGAGCTCCTAATCAGAGATGTAAGGAGTGGTCTTCTGCCGAGCCTATACACCAATATATATAGTCGGGGGTGTTGAAAACCAGGTTGTCTGTATCTCTCTAGTATCCAGCACTAGGCTGTGACAGGCCGGCTGGTGGCATATAACCGGAGCCCGCAGCCTGTGCCCACTGTAATAATGCCACACAGGCCGAGTCTGTTAGGCATAAACATAAAGATACAGCAATCCACCTGTCATCTTCTATGTACTACAGAGAGCCTGTGCTCTCTGATTGGTCAGGGTGTGGGAAAGTCGCTCTGTGCTGAATAGTAGTGAAGTTCATTAATGAAATGGACGTAAATGGGCTTCATTAGTGATGTGATGCAGAGCGGCTTTCCCATGCTGTGACCAATCAGAACGTAGCCGCTACTGTAGTAAATACAAGCTGAAAGTTGGCTCATCCTGGCATGCGCTTTGTGGTTCCTGTGAGGACTTTGTTACAGTGCGGGTCTCTATTCAGCTGTAATTTATAAGGGTGCACTGCAGGTCCCAATTTGTCCCGGATTGAAGGACATTCTGGCACTCGCCCACAGCCATGGCTGCGCTAACACTTGCTCTAAGTGGCCTAACATTTCAGTGTCAGCTGGTGACAGGAGTGTTATAAACATCTCACATTTATTTCAGAATACCAGAGTCACTTAAGGCCGGTTTCAGTTATCCGCAGTAGTTTAGTGTTGGGCTTTTATGCCCGGAGCTATTCTGCTACAGACCCTTTTCCTTGTACGGTAAATTACCAGCTAACATGTCTGTGGCATCTGCGCTAAGGACACGTAATGCGGATTTCTGTTTGAGCACCCTCAGGAGATATCTGCATTAAGTGCAGCCTGATGGTTGATCGCTGGCTTTAATTGATAAGTCCTGGTATATCAATTAGCGGTGGTAATTAACCGTCGCTAATTGAATACGGCCCTTAATCTTCTGGAGACCATATGCACAGGGCCATCTTAACATATAGGCACTCTAGGCTGTTGCCCAGGGTCCCATCACATTCTAGGGGCTTTCCAGCATTAGAAGTGACTGTGCAACCGCTGGTCCCTTCCTTTGTGCTGTGCGTGGCAGCGGTGGAGAGATCCCCTTGTGGTATGCAGGAAAGTTGGTGTATGCAGGTCAGTATGTACTGTAGTACCACTGCAGTACACCCCACCACTCCAATGACCTGCTCTGGACAAGCTGACATAGAGCCATGTAACTGTGGGGAAATAAGGGACACTATACTGATAAAGTGCTGGGGAATGCATAGAGTGTGGCTGCTGGGTTGGTGCATAGGACAGCCGGCTGGCAGGCAGGCAGAGGCAGATGAACGTCTGTCAGCATGCTGATGGGTGAATGCCTAGAGCTATCCACCAATCAGAGTGCTTACAGCCAGTCACTGTATGGAAGTATGTGGAGGGATGGGACGGGACCACGGGTGAGGTAAGTTATGATTTATGTTTATTCCCATTACTGGGTGGGGAGGGGCCCAGTGCATTGCTTTGCCTAGGACCTGCAGTCCTGGTAAGACGGCTCTGCATATACAGTCCACTGGCCTCCATCCATTCACTTCGAATTTCCTTTCTACTTTGGCAGTCACATTTATGGGGTCGATTTAGCCGTGAGTTGTCCAGATATTGCTTAACGCGGCTAAAAAAAAACACGCTGTGACTTTTTGTTAACCAGAGGACCATGTGTTTGTGAGGGGTTCACTACGGCTGGCCGGCGGTCGGGCTCCCGGCGACCAGCATCCCGGCGCCGGGAGCCCGACCACCGGCTTACCGACAGCGTGGCGAGCGCAAATGAGCCCCTTGCGGGCTCGCTGCGCTCGCCGCGCTACGCGCGCCACACTATTTTATTCTCCCTCTATGGGGGTCGTGGACCCCCACGAGGGAAAATAAGTGTCGGTATGCCGGCTGTCGGGCTCCCGGCGCCGGTATACTGAGCGCCGGGAGCCCGACCGCCGTCATACAGAAGACCACCCGTTTGTGAGAGAGAGGTTATAGGATCTTGGCTTACTTTCAGTTGGGCAATAGGTGGTGGAGAGTATGGGTTTGGAGGACATAATCAGAGACTTGCCTTAATTAAAGCTAGAAAACAGATGTATTTGTCTTATTGTGGAGTGGGCAGCGAGTCATTCTCTTTACCAGAGACGCCCAGATTTCTCGTTACTGTCCTGTACACAAGTTCTACATTTCCCAAGATCCATGTCTCCTGGTATTTATGTAATGATTATAGAGTTATATTGTACCAATGTTTATGCTACTTATTAGGTTTAGGGAGTGACAGTGGAGACAGTGGCCGCTGCTGTTATAGTGACAAGATACAGGTAGAAGGGGAAGCCTGGACTAAGCACATGGTACACGCTAAGCTTTGTGGTATCCCTATATCCAGCTCTACCCCTTTTAGACTCACACAGCCGGGTCACTCTCGGGATGCATTCCCGGGACTGACCCTTTTCACACTGCACTAAGACCTGGGATCGACCTGGGACAGCCCCATTTACACTGATCCCGGGAAATCACTGCAAATGCATATGTATGTCATTAGGAATTTCGTAAGGTGGTTTTAAGTACTATGAATATGAAGACAGTTTCACTTTAAGTTATTATGTGACTGACTGTATACCATTTAAACCTGTGGCACGCCAGCTATTTTGGAACTAGCAGGACCACATTGCAATTTGGCAGCACATGCTGTGATTTGCAGTTCCACAACACTGCAGAGCCAGAAGTACTGATAAAAGTAAAGTGTCATATACTATATCTTATACTCAGACCTCTCTACTTTGCAGCTTCAGCAGAGAAGTGTAGGAGAACAGAGACTATGGGGTATATTTAGTAAAGTGCAGGCTTCCAGGATGCTTCCCCGGGCTCTGGATGATGACATCATCTTTTCTGAGCCCAAGAAAGCTCCAATCCGAGGCCTTTTAACAGTCCCGGGTAGTGAATCCCGGGACGGGTCCTTTCACACTACACAGCTTCCCGGGAAATTGTCCCTGTACCCTTTCACACTGAGCAAAATCCCGGGATGATGCGCGTTCATGTGCAATATTCCGGGATATTTTTGCGAGTGTAAAAGGGGTATTAAGAAGGATGTAACAGACTGTCACACAGGAACACCATGGAATCAGTATAGTAAGAGAAATGCATTTGGAAATTTCACATTTTATTAAAACAGGTAACTGGTATGTAACATAATATTATAACATAACTCCCAATAAGCGTTGTGACTTGTGTCCAGGCCAGGAACTTGGCGCCCATGCATTTGATGGGACGGCATGTGGAAGTAGGCCTATTAAGGTTGCATTCCAGCTGTGTTCCATTTATAGTGCAGGAGGTAGATGATATACGTACATCATTCCTGGTCAGTAACATTTGTTGTACGTCTGATTCCCAGGAACACAACAGACTGCCGGCAGGGTGTCAGACAGACCAGAATGGCATCTCTTGGCGCTGACAGCTGCGAAACACAGAGGCGTGATGCATGACCAAGTACCCAGAGGCCACTCCCAGTGTTTGTGTGCACAGCTTATGTTAGGAGGTATGTCCTGAGTCACCTGGAGGAAGTGTACCATGCGTCTCTTCTTACTAACATGTGCAGAGGTGTTTTACCAAATGGGGCGGCCCAAGGCCTAACTGGTAAAGTCTATGGGGTTACCAGTAGCTGTCATGGCAAGTCTCACCGTTACATGTAATGCAAAAGATTAACAAATTCTCTGTGCGCTTCCCACAAGCAGCCCTAGCAATATAAATGAGGTGGAATCACATCTAATCCCACATAAACAGGATGCACACACGAAAAAGATAAATTATAAAGCCTAGGCGTTCGTAGATTTGAAAAGTCACTTCCCTGTAAACCAATATTGGTCCTTATTCCATTATCTCTTGGTGTGAATTACCTCATTTACCGTGCTGTATTACACAAGGATCTTGTTGTGTTTTGTTTCTTTTTTATGTACATCTGTGAAATACCCTTGGAGTGAAGGGAGGAACTGACAGTACAACCACAATCACAATTGAAGGAAGTGACTATTCAAATCTACGAGCGCCTAGGCTTTCTAATTGATCTTTTTGTGTGTCACCTTTACATGTGCTATGTGAAAGTGCTGAACATACCCTGTTCTGTCGTCATAAGATTTAGGGCCTAATTCACACCTGATCGCTGTTGTGCGAATTTGCCATCCGGCCGATTATCGATCTACTCCGCCTGCGTACGGATCGCAGTGCGCACGCACGGGGCCAAATTGCAAAAAAAATCCAGCAACTTTTTTGATTGCTAGGTGTACACAAGCTGATTGACAGGAAGCGGGCATTCGGGGGTGGTAACGGGCCATTTTCTGGGAGTGTCAGGAAATATGCAGGCATTCCCAAGCGTTTGCAGGGTGGGTGTGTGATGTCAGCTACGGCCCTGATCAACCTGATTCTGTCGCATTGTAGGAGTAGGTCCTGGGCTACGCACAGACTGGAAAAATCATGTGATGGTGAGTGAGTTGCGAACGGGTTTGCAGCTGACAGGCGTTCGCACAGATTTTCGCAAGGCGTACGCTGACTTGCACGGGGCGGTTTTTCACTCTGTCTGGGTGGCGACTATCTGATCACAGACCTCTGCAAATTCGCAGAGGAGAGATCTGGTCTGAATTAGGTCCTTAGTTCAAGAGCTGAAGGAAGTCTTTACTTACCCCCGCCCTATGCCAAAATGCTGTCAAAGTCGAAAAATATTGCAGTACAGATATCACGTACAAACTACACACGGATGGCCTCCATGCGTGTACTTGTTCTGCCGTGCGTGCGCATATTCGCAATTTGCGTATGGTCGCTCCCGCGGTCCTGCGCATTAGCGCGTGGTATGAGTATTTATGGTAGAGTTTGTAAACACATGGAAAAGCCATCAAAACACATTACATATTTAATACAAATAGTGCACAATGTACACATAGTCTCCCTGCACCACACCAGCAAGTTACAACAGTTTAAATGGTATCAGAACAAAGGGATTCACCTTTACAGGATAGGAGGGGACAGAACAAGGTTATCAGGTGGTGTTTGGTATCCAGCTGTAGGGTATTTTAAGTGTAATATTCCGGTGTTGGTTTGCAGAAGATCGCACGTTCCTGCGAATAGTTATGTGCAGGAGCAGAATCTAGATATAAACTGTATTTACTGTACATTTAGTATGCGGCGGGAACCCAGAGGAGACCACCCACAAGTGCATCTGGAACAGACATCGCCCACCTATTCAAACCAACCTATGACCTCTCCTGTACTGTAAATGACCATCCCTGTGTCCAATGGACAAAGAGATTACAGTATCCATTGTGTTAAGTTTTGGAAGATTGTATAAAAGGAGCCAGCTGCAGGCCTGGTCACACAAGACTCTCAAAGTTATCTATCTAGATGACCGAGGACCAGACTGGGTAGCGCGGCAAAAACCAAACACGTATGTACCATTGACTGTAGCCATTATTCTTTTATATTGTATTGCTTTGTTATTGTAACCCCCTTTCAGTAATAATATGTTGTGGTGTCGGAACCCGGCATTTTAAATACAAACTAGTGTCGTGTTTTCCTTTCCCTGCTAAGGTTAAAGTGTATTACTAACTGTTAAGGGTTCACGGTGTATCTTTGGGTGTGTACGCGCTGAGTGTACTTTGTACAGCCAGCGCGGTGTTTGTACGTAAAGCACGTACACGGTACGGGGCTCTGTACGCTAATGGTGTAATAAGTACGTTGGTTGAGGATTAAGTATAGCGGCCACAGCGGCTCCATTTAAAGTGTATGAAATGTCTTTTTAAAGTGTTGCTTTTAGTCCTGTATGTAAATCAGCATTTACAATGCAATTACAGCTAACGGGCCCTACGCACTGAAAGATTTAAGTGAACGATATGAACGTTCTCGTTCATTAATGAACAAGAACTCGTTCATATTGTTCAGTGTGTAGGCACCAACGATGAACAATGCACGGTCCCACGCTCGTTCAACGTTGGTGCCCCATCGCTTATGCATGCAGGCCCAATATGGACAATCTCGTCCATATTAGCTTGCACTGCTATGGAGCCGGGTGACGGGGGGAGTGAAGAAACTTCACTCCCCCTGTCACCTCCCGCCGCTGGGTCGTCCATCTGCTGTATCGGCGGTTGGGCAGCTCGGCGGCGGGTCGCCGAGTCTGTAGGGCCCATTAGTTTAGTCAGATCTACTGTAGACCAAACTATTTTCTGCGTAATATAAGTAAGTGCGGTGCTTGATTTCTATAAGAACGCAAATGTTATTAAATATGCTGTTGCTAATAAAAATAACAATGCTTATTATATAAAATATGATAAGCAGATGGCATGCAGAAATATAGATTCAAATCCGTTGTCTTAAAGTAAAACAGGAATAAAAACAAAGACCTGGTACATCCCTGGAATTCTGCCACCGGGGGAGGAATAGGGAGGCCGGGCAACTCAGCAGCAAGAAGTCTCAGCCCGAATAATTGACTGGAACTTAACCGCGCGTGCTGTGAGTCACAGGGGCTTGGCCTCATAGCACACCAGTCTAGGGATGGCCACCTGTTACACCTTCATTGATAGTTGCCATTGATGGTTAAAATAACCAAAATCATTGATGGTATGAAACTATTAAATGACATACACTACCAGCGATGGTTTCTTCCAGGTGAGCCTGTGAAGCCACTTACCCATTGCCATCAAATCTCCTGCTGTAAACTTTGGTACTTATTGGACATTTTTCTTTCCTGTTGGATTTGTTACTGCAGCATCATACTGTACATCCAGAATTGCCCCACACAACAATAGGCGTGCGCAGAACATTTTATTAGTGGGTGCACCGTCAGAGAGGTGTGTTTAGCACCAACTACTGGGCCAGATACATATGCTCCCAGTGGTGCCAGATACACATATGCCCCCAGCGGTGCCAGATACACATATGCCCCCAGCGGTGCCAGATACATGAATGCCCCCAGCGGTGCCAGATACATGAATGCCCCCAGCGGTGCCAGATACATGAATGCCCCAGCGATGCCAGATACATGAATGCCGCAGCGATGCCAGATACATGAATGCCCCAGCGATGCCAGACTCATGAATGCCCCAGCGATGCCAGATACATGAATGCCCCAGCGATGCCAGATACATGAATGCCCCAGCGATGCCAGATACATGAATGCCCACAGTGGTGCCAGATGCATATAGTATATGCCCCCAGCGGTGCCAGATACATGAATGCCCCCAGTGGTGCCAGATACATGAATGCCCCAGCGATGCCAGATACATGAATGCCCCAGCGATGCCAGATACATGAATGCCCCAGCGATGCCAGATACATGAATGCCCCCAGTGGTGCCAGATACATGAATGCCCCCAGTGGTGCCAGATGCATACAGTATATGCCCCCAGCGGTGCCAGATACATAAATGCCCCCAGCGGTGCCAGAAACATGAATGCCCCCAGCGGTGCCAGATACATAAATGCCCCCAGCGGTGTCAGATACATTCAGTATTTGCCCCTAGCGGTGCCAGATACATAAATGCCCCCAGCGGTGCCAGATACAGATGCCCCCAGTGCTGCCAAATACATACAGTATATGCCCCCCAGTGTTGACAGATACACTAATGCCCCCAGCGGTGCTCTTCACCCTCCTCTGCTGCCATCAATTCCCGTCTCTGACGCTGAGGGGAGGAGAGCGCAACGTTCGTCTTTCCTGTGCCTCACCTCACTCACAGTGTCCCTGGCTGTCAGCCAATCAAAGCCGGTCCGCAAGCTCTGATTGGCTGATAGCCGAGAGACATTTTAAATTACTGCCAGAGACGGGGACACAGTGAGGGGCAGGAGAGATGTGCGCTGCGCTCTCCTCCCTTCAGCATCAGAGACGGGAACTGGCGGCGGCAGCAGAAGGCATGTGTGCGGGGGTGCCGGCCTTTGGGGGGGGGGGGGGGGTGCCTGTGCGCACCAGGCACCCCTTGTGCGCACGCCTGTGCTCACAACTAGTGGACGTATTTCTAAATTGACCACCCACAGTGGACTGGTTACTTACTACTTAGGAACGGATAACTATGGGACTGCTGCAATACGGTAAACACTGCTGCATACCCTGTGACTTTGCACTTTAAATCAGGAGATAGTCCTAGCCAAAGCACTGTGGTTTACTATAGGAGGTATAAGTGGCTGCAACATTATTGGCTCACATCATTTTTCTTATCTTGTGGTTAATTTTTCTGTATATATATATTTTTTTTTAATTTCTCTTACGACCTAGAGGATGCTGGGATCCACATTAGTACCATGGGGTATAGACGGGTGCACTAGGAGCCATTGGCACTTTAAGAGTTTAATAGTGTGGGCTGGCTCCTCCCCCTATGCCCCTTCTACCAGACTCAGTTTAGAAAATGTGCCCGGAGGAGCCGGTCACAGCTAGGGGGGATCCTAGAGCTTCTTTAGTTTTATTTCTGCTACGGGATACACTGGGCTCCACAAGGATAGACATTGAGGTGTAGAGTAGGATCTTGATCCGAGGCACCAACAGGCTCAAAGCTTTGACTGTTCCCAGAATGCACAGCGCCGCCTCCTCTATAACCCCGCCTCCCTGCACAGGAGCTCAGTTTTGTAGTTGGTGCTGCAGTAAGCAGGCACATAACAGAGGGGCTGCTCCAGGCAGTCCTAAGAAGAGCTTTTTTTGAAGAAAAAAGTGAAGACTACAAGGGCAGCAGCGGTGGTAAATGTCAGAAGACATTCACTGCTGCAGCTGCAGCTCTCCCCAGCGGCGCTGTACACTCCCGAGCCCTGGTTGCCGGGTAAATACTACAGGAGGCTCCGGTTTTCTTCACGTCAGGCACACACGACGGGGGCTCTCCGGGATCGCGTGGCCGCGCTTCGGGAGGTGGTGAGTGGGTCCCGCTTATGGGACCCGGTCTTTATCGCGATCCGGCGCGGTCAGTGTGAGGCGGGCCGCGCGCGCTGGCGGTGGACACTGTGGCAGTACAGGCGATCCAACTATATCACCAGGGCATGGGTGCAGGTCAGGTTTTCTCTCTAAACCATTTTCAGTAGCCCACAGTACCCGGTGGTTTTGCCAGCAAGGGGATACGGCTTAGACCTGAAGCCCCGGGCGTGGTTTGGCTAGCAAGGAAGGTGGCTGTGTTTCACTTCAGCTCCTCTGGTGAACACACAAATCAGAGCCTTTAAAAACCCTCTACCTAGCCCATATACGGCCAAGAGGCAACCCAGCAAACCCCTTTACCCGGCTACCACAATCTGGGGAGTCCCGCGGAGTCGGGAAGTGCTTTTAAGCACTTCTGCGGATTGCGGCCTTCTCCCCGGATAGAAGCCGGGGCCTAAAGTTGAAGGAGAGCCCGGATCGATTCACCCGAAAGTAGACCTCCGCTGCGTGAGGGCGCCCGGCGGTTCTCATAACACCACCCGGACTCACCAAGCCTCGGCTGAGGAGCAAAGGACGGGTCCGGCATCCGAGGGTAAGTCCACTCCACGCACGGAGCTCGGGCTGTGACTGAAGTGACGGTCCTTGACGGCCGCAACCCACGTGACCCCGCTGTTCTATCCACGGCCCTGCAGCGCAGTACTGAGCGCTCTGCTAAGTGGACCGCCCAGCGACTTAGTTAGCGGCTGGCAGCACCCGCTCCCCCCTACATTCTACAGACGCTGGAGCTCTCCCCTCGGCCTTGGGCTGCGCCGCCCCGGGAGACCTCTCCCTGCTACACGAGGCGGAGGCCCCGGTGGGGCAGTCATCATCCACACGCTATTTGTTTCCCTCAGCGCCCACTCACGCCCTACTGTCACACACAGGTGCGGCCTGCCCCTCCATAGGAGGCCGGGGACAAAAGTGGGGATTCCCCCCTGGAGCGGTGTCGACACTCGGCCGAGTGGCACACCCCTGCTTGGGGACCCAGAGACGAAGCCTGCATTTGCCCACAGCGAGAGACAGAGGCAAGAGTAGAGGGAGACCGCGGGACGTGAGGACGCAGGCCCCTCTGATCCTCGCAATAGAGGTGCGACGGCGGTGACGGAGGTCCAGGATACCCGCGGGCCAGAAGGAGACGACGGCTGGTAGGTTCTTTACTGGCCTGCCAGTCCCTAGTCCCCCGGCGGCTCAGCGGCATTCATTGTGCCTCCCCCGCCCGCTATATTTACGCCAAAGAGGCACTTAACTAGAGCTCGTCACCCGAGGCCTCCACTCCCCGCATCCGTAGGCAGGGGACTGAAGTTTGGAGGAAGCCCGGCCGCGAGTTCCGGGACCGGAACGAAGACACGGCGGGCCCCAAAATATTCGCCTTCAATCACCTTCCGCAGCCGTAGGATCCCTCTCCACCTGTGGCAGACCTAACACCTGATAAATATCAGCAATCATTATAAATGATATTATACTTATTGAAGATCAGTGGGCTTAGGGCCTAATTCCCAGTGACAGTGCCTTCTGAGATCCATATCTTGAGCTGGAGCACCCTCTAGTGGCCTATTCATATACAGAGTTATACATAAGTCATTTAAATCCCTTTTATACTTCACTGATAGAGTCTTTAAGGGAAGTAGGTCGCTCCCTGGGAATCGACATTGCAGATGCCTTATATCTACCTCTACATTACCGAAGAAGCGAGATGTGAGGCCCACCATGTGCCTGCTACCGTAACAATGATCACCAACTAATGACGTGCTAGTGCCATTCCATTGGGAGTCATCATGCTATAGGCACTTCATAGCGCACCAAGCAATTCTAAATCTATACTCATGACATCTTCTGCAATCAAGTATACATCCAATCATTTATAAGCATGGTTAGATCCGGGAAAAAGAAAGGCAACACCGCACAACCTAAAGAGACCGCGACCCAGCCGGGAATGAGATCGTTCCTACAATCTACACCTGCAAGGCTATCTGAAAACCTTTCTCCCTCCAGCCCCTCATCCTGTCATTCTGCTTCCTCTGCTTCCCCGTCAATGATGGAACAGCCCACCTCACACACACACAGCGACACCGCTCTTCAAGATATCCTGCAATATATGAAAACACTCCCAACAAAGAAGGATATCCAAGATACCATACGAAAAGAGCTGGCATCAATCAAACAAGATATTTCCCAGCTTTCTGATAGAGTAAACTCGCTGGAAGAACACCGAGACTCCACCGATAATTTTCTGGGATCCTTAACAGACGTTATCAAATCCCAATCAGATGAGATCAGATCGCTACGATCCCGCGTATTGGATTTGGATAACAGAGGGAGGAGGAATAATATTCGGGTGAGAGGCATCCCAGAGGAGGTCCCCCAGACGGGCATAGTGGATGCTCTGACGACAATTTTTAACACAATTCTGGGCAAAGACCCAACTACCGCCATAACATTTGATAGAGCCCATCGCGCCCTAAAACCAAGGGGACTTCCCTCAGATCGTCCCCGAGATGTCATATGTCGTCTACATTACTAGACCTGAAGCCCCTCCCCCAGCCCCAGGGCGCCATTTCCCGCAAATGTTCCTGCCCTGAACCTGCATATTTGTCTCTCCCTCAAACCCTGTCAGTGTCTGGGTGCCATTATCTCTCAGCTTCACTGTTCCTGGGACTGCTTGGGCAAATCCTCCTGTGTAAAGCCGCCTGGTTGTCAGTGCTGTGACTTTACATGACACTTTAGTATTCTACCTGCCTTTTTAGACAGTGCTAGTTAAGAGAGAGTGCATTTAGTCAGGGTTTTCTAGTACAATTACACTGTGATATACATCCAGTTCTTACTGTGTAGTGTTATATCTATTGACTATATAGCTATATATTTAAGCTAGTCCAGTGCAGTATTATTGTTAGTAATAACCTCTGCATTGTACAAACTGTGACCATCTGTGTGTGCATTAGATAGCTAAGTGGTGTCCATTTCGTGTCTTTCACTCAACTTGCTATCCCTATATTCTATAACCTGAGGGGGCTATTCTATAACCTGAGGGGGCTTGGTGCATCAGGTTTTATATTGATATAGGATTTTCACAAAGATATACTTCAATACGTATTTTTCTCTGTGATTTAGTCACCATATCTCTCCTTTATCTCTGCTAGTGCTGACTACACTGCGCAGGGGTTTGGGTAAGAGGTATTGTGCTGCTGCCCATTGTACTGTGTTACCTGATACTGCAAGTTATATCATGTCTGCTTCTGAGGGTAACGGTTCTGGGGCTGAACACACTGACGATGTTGCTGAAGCCACAGATCCCTATGAGGAGAATATAGCAGCTGTGGGATCTGGTTCTGGGGGCTTCTTGCCCCCCAGTGGGACTGTGGCAACGGAGGTACATAATGACCCACCGTGGGCCACTTTTTCCACGCTTCTACATACGCTAGTTAATAAACTAACACCCCCTATTGGACCCCCAATGCCAGTACAACCGTATGTGGTCCCTGCAGCTAACCCGCCGTGGGTGGACGATTTATCTGCTCAATTGAAGAAGTTGAACCAGTCCCTGACTACTAAAAAGTCTGACCATCGCTTGCCTAAGCCCAAGGGGTCCTCTAAGCGAGCGCTTGTCTCCTCACAATCCACTGCTGTCACTGACACCTCGTCTGATGAAGACGGCACTTACACTGACTCCACAGGTTCTGACTCAGATACTGCTGATGGGGAGGGTAGTTCACATGTGGATGTTCCTGATCTTTTGGAGGCTATTAAGTTAATTCTACAGATTACGGATGATCCCGAGCCATCCGTCCCTCCTAAGAAACCAGATAGGTTCAAGCGTCAGAAGGTGGTTAAACAAGTTTTACCCACTCTGATCACCTAGTGGATATACGTCAGGAACCCTGGGAAAACCCGGGTACGAAGTTTGTGCCTCAAATGAAGATGCTGGCTCGCTATCCCCTCGCACCAGAGCTGTCTAAGAATTGGGAAACGCCTCCTCCAGTAGACTCACATGTGGCTAGGATGGTGGTTTCCTCAGCTCTACCTGTCACTACCGTCACGTCTCTAAAAGAGCCTACGGATAAACGTGTGGAGGGTTGTCTTAAAGCGATTTACACCCTCACGGGAGGCTGTGTATTACTGTGTAGTCTATTAAGGGTACACAGTCAGCGCTAGGGGGGTTATACCTACCTAATTGAGCACTGTGTGTGTGCTGGCTCCAAGCTCTGTGTTTCTCTGAAGGTACTTGGGGAGGAAACTGTGGATGACATTTTCCTATGTGAGTGTGGGTGTATGTTTTCTCACATAACCATGTCCAGGGACTCTGTGTCTTATGCTGCAGAGGACGTTTCTTCTCCAGAGGAGTACATTCCATGTACCCAGGAATGTAATGTGGTGTCTCAGATTCCTATTAATGAGCCAGAATGGCTGACTTCTATTAAGGGTATGATCTCTCAGATCTCTACTAGGGTAGCCCATAATGAGACTGAAACTCAGGTTTTTTTTTAAAGAGTTCTATGGCAGGTTGGTCAGGTTCCATTCCTATTCCCTCCAAATCCCCTAGCGTGTACCCAAAGAAACGTGCACTTGCCCAGGTTATGCAAGATGACACGTATACCGACTCTGACATGGCAGACGGTGATGGGGATGTGCTGAGGGGGTCGGCGTCCCTTGCAAAGGGGGTGCAGCTCATGATTGAGGCCATTTGAGATGTGTTAAACATTACTGACTCACCACCTGAGCAGGTTGAGGAGGCTTACTTCACAGACAATAAGAAAGCCTCGCTAACCTTCCCTGCTTCAAATTAATTAAACGCTCTCTTTGTTAAATCCTGGAATAACCCGGAGAAAAAATTCCAGATCTCCAAAAGGGTTCTGGTTGCTTTTCCCTTTCCTGAAGAGGGTAGGAAAAGTTGGGAGACCCCACCCATAGTTGACGCATCTGTCTCCAGACTGTAAAAGAAGGTGGTGTGGTGTTACCTGTCCCTGGGTTTACCGCGTTGAAGCAACCGGCTGACTGTAAGATTGACACTATGCTCAAATCCATATACACTGCTTCAGGGGTGGCGTTAAGGCCTACTATTGCCTGTGCATGGATTTCTAAAGCTATAGTAAAGTGGTCAGGTACGTTACAAGAGGGCTTATGTACACTAGATAGAAGTGACTATGAACTGTTTTTACGTAACATACAGGATTCTGCGGGGTTCATTGGTGGAATCCATGAAGGACCTGGGTACGCTGAATGCAAGGATATCTTCCATGTCTGTCTAAGCTCGCAGGGGACTGTGGCTACGCCAATGGTCTGCCGACTCGGAATCCAGGAGAAGTGTGGAGAACCTACCCTACACAGATCAGACTCTATTTGGGGAAGCGTTGGATACGTGGATTTCTACGGCAACCGCGGGTAAGTCACCTTTTCTTCCTTCAGCTCCTTTTCCTTCATCTGCATCTCAGTCCTTTCGGACCGCTAAGACGAAAAAGTCCAAGCCTCCTACCACCTTCTTTAGAGGTGGTCGTGCAAAATCCAAAAAACCTGCACCTGCAGGCTCCCAGGACCAGAAGCTTGCTTCTGGTACCTCAAAATCCCCAGCATGACGGTGGACCGCACAGCCTGGAGGACGGGCTTGTGGGTGCGAGGCTCAGACGTTTCAGCCACGTCTGGGTGTCGTCCGGCCTGGATCTCTGGCTACTGGATATTGTGTCCCAGGGGTACAGACTGGAGTTTCAAGAACTCCGGCCTCACCAGTTCTTCAAATCGGGCTTGCCAGCTTTACTGACAAGACAGGGCTATCCTGCTGGAATCCATCCAAGAATTGGAAAAGTCAGAGGTCATTGTTCCAGTTCCACCTCATTTGAAACACATGGGTTACTATTCAAACCTTTTCGTGGTACTGAAGCCGGATGGTTCGGTCAGGCCAATTTTGAACTTGAAATCGCTAAACCCTTATGTAAGGGAGTTCAAATTCAAAATGGAGTCTCTGAGGGCGGTGATCTCAGGTCTAGAGGAGGGGGAGTTTCTGGTATCCCTGGATATAAAGGATGCATACCTTCACATTCCGATTTGGCCGCCGCACCAGACGTATCTCCGATTTGCACTGTTGGACAGTCACTATCAGTTCCAGGCACTGCCGTTCGGTCTCTCCACGGCGCTGAGGGTGTTCACCAAGGTGATGGCAGAGATGATGGCTCTCCTCCGCAGACAGGGAATGAACATAATTCCATATCTTGACGATCTGCTGATAAAGGCATCGTTCAGGGAGAAGTTGTTGCAGTTCATTTCTCTCTCGACTTATCTGCTCAGGGAACATGGTTAAATCCTGAACCTTCCAAAGTCACATTTGGAGCCGACAAGGAGATTCTTTCCTGGGAATGATCCTCGACACGGAAGTGCAGAGGGTGGAGAAAGCGTTGGTGATACAATCAATGGTCCAGGATTTCTTGAAGCCTGCCCGCGTATCGGTTCATCAGTGTATTCGCCTTCTGGGGAAGATGGTGGCCTCTTATGAGGCTCTACAGTATGGAAGATTTCATGCTCGGTCATTCCAACTGGATCTCCTAGACAAGTGGTCGGGATCTCATCTACACATGCACCAGAGGATACGTCTGTCGCCGTAAGCAAGGATTTCACTCCTCTGGTGGCTGCAACTGTCTCACCTTCTGGAGGGCAGCGGGATCGGGGTTCAGAACTGGATCCTCCTAACCACGGATGCAAGTCTCAGAGGTTGGGGCGCAGTCACCCAAGGGGAAACCTTCCAAGGAAGGTGGTCAAGTCAGGAATACCTTCTTCCAATAAACATCCTGGAACTAAGAGCCGTGTACAACGGTCTTCTACAAGCAGCACACCTTCTGCAGGATCAGGCCATTCAAATGCAGTGAGACAATGTAACGACAGTGGCCTACATAAACTGACAGGGTGGAACGAAGAGCAGAGCTGCGATGTCAGAGGTGACAAGAATCCTTCTCTGGGCAGAAAGGCACGTGGTGGCGCTGTCAGTAATCTTCATTCCGGGCGTGGACAACTGGGAAGCGGACTTCCTCAGCAGGCACGATCTCCATCCGGGAGAGTGGGGACTACACCCCGTGGTGTTCGCAGAAGTGACAAGTCTTTGGGGCGTACCTCAAATAGACATGATGGCCTCCCGCCTCAACAAGAAGCTTCGGAGGTACTGTTCCAGGTCGAGGAACCCACAAGCAGTGGCAGTGGATGCCCTGGTAACACCGTGGGTGTTCAAGTCAGTGTATGTGTTCCCTCCACTTCCACTCATTCCAAGAATTCTAAAGCTTGTAAAAAGAACAAGAGTACAGGTGATCCTCATTGCTCCGGACTGGCCAAGGAGAGCTTGGTACACGGATCTGTTAGATTTACTGCTGGAAGATCCGAGGCCTCTTCCTCTTCGGGAGGATCTTCTACAGCAGGGGCCGTTCGCTTATCAAGACTTACCGCTGCTACGTTTGACGTCATGGAGGTTGAATGCCAGATCTTAGCTCGGAAGGGTATTTCGAACGAGGTTATTCCTGCCGTGATACAGGCTAGGAAGGGAGTAACGTCTAAACATTACCATCGAATTTGGAAAAAATATGTGTCTTGGTGTGAATCTAAGAAGTTTCCTATGGTGGAGTTTCAACTTGGACGGTTTCTCCTCTTCCTGCCAGCAGGTGTGGATATGGGCCTGCGGTTGGGATCCATAAAGGTCCAGATTTCGGCTTTATCCGTTTTCTTCCAGAAACAATTGGCTGCCCTCCCTGAAGTTCAGACATTTTTGAAAGGGGTTCTGCTTTGTTCAAAGGGAAACTGCATCATATATTTCAAATGCACTGGATAGAAACATCTTTGCAAAAAGACAAGCTAGTAGGGCAATTTTTTCAACCCTGGGAAAGCTATGTGGCTACCCTTCCGCTCCATTAGACTCTCCCCGACCTTGCAAAGCTTCAAACGGGCATTGAAAACCCACCTATTCATCAAAGCGTACCCCTCCAATGCATAACCTACTCCTTAGGCTGCTCCTCCATCCCCCTGCCCCATGCCTTGGACATCTCTGCTTTGCTCGCATACCACCATCAGGCTTCTACCTGCTTGCACCTCATGTCATCTGTCTGTTGCCCCTCCCCACTAGATTGTTAGCTCTACGGAGCAGGGCCCTCTTTCCTCTTGTCTAAACCCTCTTCTTGACACATTTCACTCAGCGACCATCTTTACCTGCTTTCTCTCCTGCTGGTAAAGGCTCATCTCTATCTATGGCCGCCAGCCCCAAGTAGTACAATGATTACTTCTTCGCTACTTACATCTAAGCTGTATTATGTTTTGAGAATTGTGTTGCTCTTTGTTACCTGCACTCCATTTTTGTTATTTATTTACTGTTATGCTAAGTTTTGTCTCCCTGTACTGTCCTTTGTACGGCGCTGCGAAACATTTGTGGCGCCCTATAAATAAAATGTAATAATAATAATAATAATAATTTCCAGACTAGAATTCAAACTTCACTAAAAAACACCGAATGGCAAGTGGGGATCCTCCCATAGTACTGAAATACTAGGGGTTGGGGGTGCTGCGGGGCCCCGGCCTCCTCATATCTCTGCTACGGTTACACTGGCGGGTCTTTAGTATATACTTTTGTTTTGCACTTTCTTTTACATGATGCTTGTGAGATTGCGTAATATATATGAGAAGATTCACTAACGATCATTTAATGTTCTCATCTCATCATGTTATGACGCTATTTGTATGTGTTTATTGTCGATGCAACCGACTCTGACATGAAGCAATGTTTTAATAAAAAAATTTATTCTTAAAAAAAAAAAAGAAAGGGGTTCTGCACATACAGCCTCCCTTTGTGGCGCCGACGGCACCCTGGGATCTTGACGTGGTGTTGCATTTCCTGCAATCGGATTGGTCTGAGCCTTTTCAGGAGGCTGAGGTCAAGCTTCTCACGTGGAAGGCTGTCACATTGTTGGCCTTGGCTTCTGCGCGACATGTCGGAGTTGGGGGCTTTGTCCTGGAAAAGCCCCTACTTGATATTCCACGAAGAAGAGCTGAGCTCAGGACGCGTCAGCAGTTCCTTCCAAAGGTTGTGTCGGCTTTTCATATCAACCAACCTATTGCCAGTGGCTACTGACTCCTCAATTGCATCAAAGTCCTTGGATGTTGTGAGGGCTTTGAAGATCTATGTGAAGAGGACTGCTCGTCACAGAAAATCGGACTCTGTTTGTCCTTTATGATCCCAAGAAAATTGGGTGTCATGCTTCTAAGCAGACGATTTCTTGCTGGATCAGATTCACTATCCAGCATGCATATTCTATGGCAAGATTGCCGTGTCCAAATTAAGGCCCACTCTACTCGTAAGCTGGGTTCTTCCTGGGCGGCTGCCCGGGGTGTCTCGGCTTTGCAGCTTTGCCGTGCGGCTACTTGGTCTGGGTCGTACACGTTTGCTAAGTTCTACAAGTTCGATACTTTGGCCTCTGAGGACCTCAAGTTTGGTCAATCAGTTCTGCAGGGACCTTTGCGCTCTCCCTCCTGTTCTGGGAGCTTTGGTACATCCCCATGGTACTAATGTGAACCCCAGCATCCTCTAGGACGTAAAAGAGTATAGGATTTTAAATTACCTACCAGTAAATCCTTTTCTCGTAGTCCGTAGAGGATGCTGGGCACCCGCCCAGCACTTCGTTGTCCTGCAGTGGTTACTTGGTTCAGTACTGCTTTGTTCTTAGTTAAGTACTGCGTTTTTTTTACTGGTTTAGGTAATGTTTCAGCTGTTGCTGAGTTTTCAGGCTAGTTACCTTGGTTTGCCTTGTTTGTGTGAGCTGGTATAAATCTCGCCACTATCTGTGTAGTTTCCTTCTCTCAAAGTTGTCCGTCTCCTCGGGCACAGTTTCAAGACTGAGTCTGGTAGGAGGGGCATAGAGGGAGGAGCCAGCCCACATGATTAAACTCTTAAGGTGCCAATGGCTCCTAGTGGACCCGTCTATGGGGGTCATTCTGACCCGATCGCATGCTGCAGTTTATCGCGTTTGGCCGCCGTTTCGTGGGCGCGGTCCGGCCAACGCAGGCGTGGCCGGACTGTGCGGGGGCAGGCCGAAGCAGCTGCATGACATCACGCGCAGCCGCTGCGGGCCTGGGTAGCGATGAGTAGCTCCCAGCCAGCAAGCTAAAGCTGTGCTAGCCGGGAGCTACTCCTAAAGTGCAAAAGCATCGCCACTGTGCAATGCTTTTGCACTTCTGCGGGGGGGGGGGGGCAGCACTGACATTCGGGGCGGGATAGCCCTGTGCTGGGCGTCTCCCCGCATGTCTATGGACATGATCGTAGCCCTGCAAAATTTTGCAGGGCTACAATGAACTCGGAATGACCCCCTATACCCCATGGTACTAATGTGGACCCCAGCATCCTATACGGAGTACGAGAACAGGCTTTACCGGTAGGTAATTAAAATCCTATTTTTACTGATCATTTATAGAAAATAATGTGATAATAATCTCTACTTAATAGTATATACTATATATTCTCCTTAATACTATTTAGGTTATTGCTATGTGGGGATAAAGATCCTAAATTTGCTGTTCGGACTTGGTAAATTGGACTAGACTGAGGCCTCCATGTAAATAATGGGGATTGCGTTACTTAGCTGAGCGCAGGTGATATCTATGTGTGATAGCCGGGGAGCGGCAGGTCCATAAGTAATTTTAAAAGCATTGGACGCCAGGCCGTTTCATCATATAAGCACGCAGTTTATTCACAGTTCAGACAGGGTTATCACAACAATAACATTTAACTTCTTGTTCTCCTCTCTTCAGGGTAATATTCATATGGGTTACATCAGGTTACATCTCCTTTCATTTGCTTCACTGGAAATAACAGCATTTACAGTGATGTGACAGCATTACAGTACAGTACATACCAGCGCAGTCTCTGGGAATCAGTATTGCGGCTTCCGCAAACTGAGATTCATTTCAGTGTGCTCTCCCCCATTCGCTAGTGGCTCGATCTAAACGGGATCTCTCATGGACACATTACTGGGGACCTTCCGCCAAACGTGGTTCCTACCACTCACCCAGGTCGTCCTCTCCGGCAGACTCACACCTCCCGTCCTGCTTCTTAGGTACCCCTGAAGATGGGGATCCCCTGTGTTCCTGGTTCCTTCCACTGTACTCTGCATACTGTGGCTCTCACACTGCAAATCTGGATATCTTTTGCTCTTCCTAGCAGCACCTACATGCTGTTCTATAATGCCAGGGACTGTGGAGTACCATGCTTGTTCCACAGTCCCCAGACTGCGTTTCTCCTGGACACTTAGCCTGTGCCTTCCATCCTCAGTCCTAAGCTCACCCTGAATTCTAGCCTCTGCTTTGTTCCTTCTACTAAAACCCCCTACACTTCCTGTCCTAACTCCTTACATGTCACAGGGTCTGCAAGTAACTGGTTTTGGGGCCATAAACTCCCCCACTCACTGATAAGAATCAAAAGGCTTTTGGAACTTTCCAAAATCTGTTGTCTCCTAACATTCCAGTATGCCACATATGTTATGGCCTGCATTCAGCTAGTGATAAATAGCAGTGATAATAAAATCACACGGAAACTGCTGCTGTCACATGATGATTCGGGAGGAGTTGTGTGTCATAAATAGGCCCTATAATGATTGGAGACATCCTAGAGGCCGCTTCTGAGTACTGAGCCCAGGAATTGTGTCAGAGTGCTGCAGGTTAGTGTCACTCTGCAGCACCCGGCTCCTGTTACTGGGGAGGAGTCGGCATTTTGGTGTCACTCCATGTTAGGGTGACACCTTTGAGTGGCCCACCCCCCCCTTGTAACGACACACTGGGCAAATATGGCAAGGGTGCAATAATAATTTGGGAGAATGAGAGGCTGCTTCCACAATTCCATATGACATTGCAGGACAAGAGACAGATGAGACCTCTGGTTCTGTCCCATCAGTATCAATTAATAGAAATTAGGAAATGCATTTGGAAATTTGTCATTTTTTTTAAAAACAGGTAACTGGTATGTAAGTATAATATTATACCATGACTCCAACAAGCGTTGTGACTTAGCCAACTTGTGTCCAGGCCAGGAACTTGGCACCCATGCATTTGATGGGATGGCATGTGGAAGTAGGCCTATTAAGGTTGCATTCCAGCTGTGTTCCATTTATAGTGCAGGAGGTAGATGATATACGTACATCATTCCTGGTCAGTAACATTTGTTGTACGTCTGATTCCCAGGAACACAACAGACTGCCGGCAGGGTGTCAGACAGACCAGAATGGCATCTCTTGGCGCTGACAGCTGCGAAACACAGAGGCGTGATGCATGACCAAGTACCCAGATGCCACTCCCAGTGTTTGTGTGCACAGCTTATGTTAGGAGGTATGTCCTGAGTCACCTGGAGGAAGTGTACCATGCGTCTCTTCTTACTAACATGTGCAGAGGTGTTTTACCAAATGGGGCGGCCCAAGGCCTAACTGGTAAAGTCTACTGCCCCCAATAGTCTGCAGTTTGTATTGTGGCAGATCCTCACAGGTTGCATCCGTCCGTATTGATGATACATTGCCACCTGTCATCTGTAGAATGTATTGCGTTGGAACCTGAACCTCACGTGTGTAGTTGACTGAGTTCTTTTTCTTACATTCAATGTACTTTTACTTTTTTAAGTGTCACTTTTGTGATTTAACAGATATGTTGAAATGATATATTATATGAAAGCACACCACGGGGGCTATATAATTGGTTCTAAGATCACAGAACTGGCAATCTGTTATAAGGCTGGTTACCTATATCCCCCCAAATGCATCTTGATTTCCAGTATAAAAGTTGTGTGTGTGCCCGTGCTGGGAAATAATGAATATATACTTATCTGACCCATCTAACGATGCTTCCAATGACACAGTATCCCCCAAATATTAATTCATCATATAGACACTCCAGTTGGGGAAAATAAAACAAACAAAGTATAATATCTTTATGCAACAACATTTTAATTTTTTTTTTTTTTGTATTTGTTGGTAATAGATTATGTGTCTGCAAACACCTTTCCAGTGGTGGTACATGCCTCTCTGATGGTAGTGGGGGCACATGCCTCTCTGGTGTTTGTGAGGGCGCATACCTCCCTGATTGTAATAGTGGGGGTGCATGCCTCCCTGATGGTGTTTGGGTGCGTGCCTCACCGGTGTTATTGGTGGGGGCGCATGCCTCTGGTGGTAAAATCAGGCGCACATGGTTTTATGGTGGGGGCACCTGCCTCTTCCGGGGTGGCGGTGGTGCCTTCCTCTCCCGGGGTGGCGGTGGTGCCTTCCTCTCCCGGGGTGGCGGTGGTGCCATTCTCTCCCGGGCTGGTGCCTTTCTCTCACGGGGTGGCGGTGGTGCCTTCCTCTCCCGGGGTGGCGGTGGTGCCTTCCTCTCCCGGGGTGGCGGTGGTGCCTTCCTCTCCCGGGGTGGAGGTGGGGCCTTTCTCTCCCGGGGTGGCGGTGGTGCTATCCCGTCCCGGGCTGGTGCCTTCCTCTCCCGGGGTGGCGGTGGTACCTGCTGTGCCTGGGATGCTGGGGGTAATGATGGCGTCTCCCTCTCCGCAGGTACTGGGTGTGCCTGCATCAACGAGGGTAACGGAATCTCCTCATTCTCCAATAACAAGGGCTCCTCCCTCGGCCTCATCTTAATTAAATAAAGATAAAATAAAAATACTATGTAATAATTAAGTTCAGTTATTTGCAAAAATCCCTTCTAGTCAGACTTCCACCTTTACCATCCTCTGAGGCCGCCCTCACAAGACGTGATCAGTGATTTATGTATAATAAGGTCTATTTATCAACAATCACATTTGCAGTGTATTAGGGTCACGATATTAGCACAGAGGATCGCATTACAAGATACAATTATACCACCCGAATGTATTAAACAGCACTTGCATGGAGTGGGTTACAGGTACATGAGGTGAGGATTTGATAGACTAATAGGGATGGTCAACGTGGGGCTCTCCGGCTGTTGTGGGACTGCAAATCCCAGCATGCCCTGCTGCAGTTTTAGCATTCCCTAATAGCAGCATTGTAGTGGGGCATGCTGGGATGTGTGGTTCCACTGCAGCTGGAGGGCCGCATGTTAAACCCACTTGACTAGAAAAACCATTGCAGCAACGTGCCAAACACGTGTCACCCTGCATGGGGACTATTTCAGTGGCAGTAAGGAGAACCCATAAACAGCCACATACACCCATTAAGGGACAACATTTGGACATACATCACGAATTGGAGACATTACCCATTTATAAACTTATACTAAAGATCACCCAGCCTACAGTTTGCTGACTCATTGGACATGGTGGGACAGACAACTAAGGACATTATATGAACACTGGCATTGTACCCTGGAGCGCACCCATCTAACCATTATTTGAGTACTGTATTAGGGGTGTGAGACATCGCCTTTTGGGAGCTGCTAAGGGTAATTTAATTTCCTCGGAGCGCTGCATATATTATATTGTATAAGCTCATATATAACACCTACGATTTGCGGCCATTGAGAACCGGCAATATTATAAATAATAGTAAATAACCCCTTAGCTTAGTGAGATTTGGACAGAGACGCCTCCTTACATTTAGGCCTATCAAATTGGGACAAAACCGCCTTGTATGCCCTGACACGCCCACTTTCAGGTGAGCCCCGTCCCTTATAAAATCCAGGAAAAACCCTAATTGTGCAAACAACAAAGTACAAATAAAAATAAAAGCACACTTACCTTACGCCAGAAGAATATCCAGCACCTGTTACATGGGATGCAGCCCATGGCTGCTCCCTCCCGCCTCACTCCTCGCTCTTCTCGCTTTACTTACGATATAATAATATAATAAAATATAAAAATAATACCTAATAAAACGTAATAAGTAATTTATATAAAGAAATTAAAAATACTCTCAGTAATTATAGCACAACTCCAACTCCAGAGCCTCCGTCCTGTACTACTGGGGACCAGATAACAGGATAAAGCCCAGTGTTCTACCCTGGCATTCCATTCATTGTGTAATTGGACAGTCATGATGTCATAGCACAGACAGCAGCAGCAGCAGCCATACAGGCAAATATTTGTATTTCATAATGTGACTGTGTATAGGGGTAGGCAGGGACAGAATAGCGTATCTCCCAGCTGCCCCAATTTTAACACCCTAAAAAAGCAATATTTTACCCAAAATGGGTGGAGCTTTGCAGATTGAGGTGATCTTATTTTGTCCCAGTGTCACATGCCTGAATGCTGGGAAGTGAATCAGGCATTGCCAAGCACCATAATAAAGTTTGGGTAGGGGCCTGGCGATGCTGCTCCAGCCTCTCAGGGCACTCTCTGTGCTCTCAGAAGGGCAGAGCGGATGCTTCTTCTTATCATGTGTGACATCGATAAAGCCATAAAAGCAACACCTGACCCCATTCCCCAAACTAACTAACTCCCTCACCCCTAACCCAAACCGCTAAAACAACCCTAATACCCTGTCCCTCATACCATAACCCTAATACCCAATCCCTAACCCTAATACCCTATCCCTCCTACCATAACCCCTAACCCAATCCCTAACCCTAATACCCTATCCCTCATACCATATCTCCTAATACCCTATCCCTAACCCTAATACCCTATCCCTCCTACCATAACCCCTAACCCAATCCCTAACCCTAATACCCTATCCCTCCTACCATAACCCCTAACCCAATCCCTAACCCTAATACCCTATCCCTCATACCATATCTCCTAATACCCAATCCCTAACCCTAATACCCTATCCCTCCTACCATAACCCCTAACCCAATCCCTAACCCTAATCCCCTATCCCTCATACCATATCTCCTAACCCAATCCCTAACCCTAATACCCTATCCCTCCTACCATAACCCCTAACCCAATCCCTAACCCTAATACCCTATCCCTCCTACCATAACTCCTAACTCAATCCCTAACCCTAATACCCTATCCCTCCTACCATAACCCCTAACCCAATCCCTAACCCTAATACCCTATCCCTCCTACCATAACCCCTAACTCAATCCCTAACCCTAATACCCTATCCCTCATACCATATCTCCTAATACCCAATCCCTAACCCTAATACCCAAATGGGCAGACTGGATGGTCACGTGGTTCTTATCTGCCATCACATCTATGTTTCTGTATGTTTTACTATGTTTTTTTTTTTTTTTTAATCATTTTTTATTATAGAACTGTAAATACAGTAGCCAGAAATCAAGTGAATACAATACATAACATATAATCAAGCAGGAGAGTGAATTGAGAAAGCAGAAACATTAAGAATTAGGTGGTTACACATATACAAATGAAGTGGCAAAACAGTACAGCATGTAAACGTTGTATGTCGCTCACATAGAATCAGAAAGTAGGGGGTCCTAATTGCAAGGTCTCCAAATTATACCATGACGTTAACTTTATCGCAGATCGGAGGGTATCCTTCCTAGGCGGGAGTAGAGTATATATATATATATATATATATATATATATAAAAAAGGCAACCATATACTAAAAAATGTCTCTGCTTTATTATCTTTATTGATAGATGTTTCTAACCAGTCCATGTGAAACAAGTGTTCTATTCTAGGCATAAGTAAAGTCAGAGACAAAGGCCCTCATTCTGAGTTGATTGCACGCTGCCACTTTTTGCAGCCCGTACAATCAACTAGACGCTGCCTATGGGGGAGTGTATTTTTGCATAGCAAGGCTGCGATCGCTTGTGCAGCCCTGCTATGCAAAACAAGTTTTGTGCAGAACTAGACTAGGGTAAGACTTACTTACCCTGTGTGATCACTTCAGCATAGCAGGACACCTCAACACGCCTGCGTTTGGGTCTCCACGTCCCGAAAACGTTGAGTTGACGCCCAAATCCGCCTTCCTCCTGTCAATCTTCTTGCGGTCGCCCAGATCCGCCTTCCTCCTGTCAATCTTCTGCCTGCGCAATGTGGCCGTCACGCATGCACAGTTCCGACCCGATCGCACGGCTGCGAAGAAGCGCAGCGTGCGATCGGGTCGGAATGATCCCCAAAGTGCCAGAGGAAACCCATTGTGACAAAATAGTTTTCTTAGCTGCTGCTGCAATTTTTGCTTACAACAGTCTCTCTTATGTCCTAGAGTATACTGGGGTCCACATTAGTACCATGGGGCATAGGTAGGTCCACTAGGAGCCATGGGCACTTTAAGAAAACCAATAGTGTGGCCTGCTCCTCCCTCTATACCCCTCCTACCAGACTCAGTTTAGAAAATGTGCCTGGAGGAGCCGGTCACGCTTTGGAGAGCTCCTGAAGAGTTTTCTACATTTATATTCAAAGTTTGTTATATTCAGTCAGGGCTCTTTAGGCAACAGCCTGACTGCTTCGTGGGACTTAGGGAAGAGAACGGCTCAACGTCCTTAGAGTTAATGGTCCTGTTTCTCTGCTGACAGAACATTGAGATCCTGAGGGAGCCATTCGCAATCCACACCATGGTGCAGCGTACCCTCCCGCAGCACGCCGCCACCCCCTAACAGAGCCTGAAGACAGAAGAGTGGTGAGTACGGCGACGGCGTCCCGGTTAGCGGGTCACCGGCAGAATTGGCTGCATTAGGGTAGGACCTCAGCTCTGATACAGACTGCGCTCTGGGGAGTCTCACACATGCTGTGGCGGGGCACGCAGTGAGGGGCGCGCTGGGCCTCCTATTGTACTCACACTGGCACATCCTAACGGGTTCAGTCTCCTAGTTGGGCACAATTATAACTCAGGGCCAGTATAAAAATGCGGGAAGCCGCGAGCCATTACAGGGGGCGGGCTTCACTCAGAGCAGATCACACAGTTCTCTAGTGCCATTTTCCCCTGCAGCTCGATCAGGCAGCACTCACAGGGAAGCACAACTCCTCCTCAAGGACTCCAGTCTCCTCAGCGGTGCCAGGGGGTCTTAGTGCGGGAGGGGGTGGGGAGCAGTGTTGGGACTGTAAGCATTTCTTAGGTGCTTTATTCTTGCGACCCAGCTTAATTTTACTGTTGCTATAGGGGCGCTGTGTGGCTGGCTCTGGCTTCTGTGTCTCTCTGAGGACCCTGCCTACATATACTGTGCTTTCACCCAGGGTTTGTGTATGTGTGTGTGTGTGTGTGTGTGTGTGTGTCCCTATCCAATCATGTCCAGGGACTGTGTGTCTTGTAAAAGTCATTTTGCTTTCTAACAAATATTTAAATTGCCAGCTCTAATATATACTGTAGACGCCGGCGCATCTTATTACCATGTGCTGTGAATGTGCGCTATACATCGCAAAACACTACATCCCATAAGAGAAAACAATACACCCACACATTATCTGAGTTCCAAATCTCATTGATGTATATATTTGTTATTAAAAGGATATGTATTCAATATATCACAATGTACAGTATATATATATGTATATATATATATATATATATATATATATATATATATTTACATGGTTACAACTTACACAGTAAGCAGTTATTACAAACTAATTCAAATACATACATGGCCAGCGATACAATTATAATATTTTGCTCAAATAAAGTCTCCACTCCATATCACTCTCTCTCTCTCAGTAAAATCATGCAGCCACTGGACAGACATCATCTCCACCATCATCTGGGACAAAGAACAGAGAGCTCTTGTGTGTCTGCAATCAGCTATATACTATGTATTTTGGGGGAGTGCACACATCTCTTGTTACTAGTCTAGGGGAGGGAACTTTCTCATTCATGATGAGTCACTGGTCAGTTCATATGCAAGCAACTTCCAGCCTTGATGGTGTAATTACAGGAGATAGCCTCTGGTCAGGCATGCTTTCTTCCAGGAAATCCATTGTTCTAATAAGAGTGACTTTAGCTTTCATACATTTAATCATATCTACTAATGGCAGTGTGCTACAACTTAATAACAGGCATCAAATTAATCTACACATTAATATGGTTACTGTGACACCAAGCACGACATGTCCATCTTGCTCCGTTTCAATAATACACATACATGATGTTACTCCATTATATAATTTAAAACATTATGATTTCTGGCGCTTGATATGTTCAAATTATGTGCTGTATGAAATATGTGTTGAATATATCTTTGTGGCATGTCTGTGTAAATGCATATGTTACCATATATTGCGGTGCGCGCTGTGAGTATTTGCAAGTATAGCGACTCATAATGTGTGGAGTCTGTATGTTCTCTCTATGTAATATTTTTGACTTCGACATTCCACCCTTTGGCAGTAAACAATAACTGCCATAAATTATTAACATAAGAAAAATATTTCAGACAATAATCGGTGACCTAGACACACGTATGTATTCATTTTGCAAATCAGACACTTGACTATTTGGGGAAGACAGGGAGGAGGACGAGACATCCTCTATATGCACTCGGCGGTCACGGGACCACTGGTTGGGTGTGGGACAACATTCAACCTATAGAGTATGCTGGAACAGTGCTTTGGCCTATAATGTCTGATTTGGACTAACATTTCACACATACATGTACCTACGTCTTTGTACACTGATGTTCGGATTCGATTGAGGTTCTGCTGGTTAGAGGGAGAAAACACAAACAAATTGTGAAAGTGACATATAAAATTTTCATGGTATACATTCCTATCATTCCCTAAACATTGTTTCCATTTCTGGAACATTTGCTAGGTCTGTTTCATCATTGAACAAGGGTTATAAGTAGTGTCCTTCCTGGATAACATAAACCTTCGAAGTTCGGGGAGAGCCACTCATAAACCTTTCTTCCACATATATTAATGAGCTCTTTATCTGCTATGTGTGAATAGCCATTGTCTGATTGTTCCTTATTACCTCCCAATTTCCTGAAATTGGTGAGATTTAAACATACCAAGGATTTATCTATGGTACTGGTGGATCTTAAGGCTAGGGGGTCTAGTTATATTATATTCTTTGTCCACCGGTCCCCTCCCCCTTCCGTGTAATTCAAGTACCTCAGCTAACTCTAAAAAAAAATATGGCACTAATCCTGCATCTTTTCGTCTTAGAGGTACCTGTGAGCACATCCAACATTCCGTTTGGTTTAAGACCTTACCAACTAGTGAGTGGTACTCACTCAAGGGATGTCTGTCACCTTATTGCTAGACTGACATCTCTGGATGCTCTCATCTTCAAATATGGGGTCACAATAACTACAAAATACAGTATTCCTCAGACAATAGCCTATCACGTTACCTCCGAACTCCGTAACTACTAGACCTTTGATTTTTCTCTGGCTTTAACAAACTGATCGGCTAATCCTGGGATCCTATAAGGAAATCACTCCTTCCTCCAGAACCAGTTTCAGTCCCACACTCGACTCCTCATGAAAAACCTCGCAAAAATAGAATGTCCTGAAAAAAATGTTTGTCAGCGGGAAACAGAGAAAAGAAAAATAGAACAAAACAAATCTTGTCCATAGCAAATCAATTACAACGACTGGTCCTTCTGTAATCCTTTAGCACGCTCTGGTAGTGTTCAACAGTGCCGCCTCTCAGTCTTCACGGAACAGACTCTCTGGTGATACTTTTGCGATCTCACTCCATTTATGAGTTCCTTCCGGACAACCGACTTTCCTGCACTGGGAATCGTGGACCCAAGTCTCTCGGCTACTTTCACTGGGATCGTGCTGTCAACAAAACTTGGTACGGTCCTTCCCACCTGTCTGTTAGGCAACCTGAGTGTAAGAACAATCACACAGTCTCTTGGTTCACAATCAAGACAGTTAGTATTTGGCATACCAGGAATCAAGTTTCAAGTTCTTTCTCATACGTCCTAGAGGATGCTGGGGACTCCAAAAGGACCATGGGGTATAGACGGATCCGCAGGAGCCTGGGCACACTATAAAGACTTAAACTGGGTGTGAACTGGCTCCTCCCTCTATGCCCCTCCTCCAGACCTCAGTTACACTTTGTGCCCAGGAGTGATGGGTCACACACTAGGGGAGCTCTCCTGAGTTTCTCTGAAAGACTTTATGTAAGGTTTTTTATTTTCAGGCAGACCTGCTGGCTACAGGCTCCCTGCAGCGTGGAAGTGAGGGGAGAGAAGCAGAACCTACTTCTGTGAGTTTCAAGGCTCTGCTTCTCGGCTACTGGACACCATTAGCTCCAGAGGGTTCGATCACTTGGTGCGCCTAGCTGCTTGTTCCCGGAGCCACGCCGTCGCCCCCCTCACAGAAGCCAGAAGAAAGAAGTCGGGTGAGTATTGGAAGAAAAGAAGACTTCAGACGGCAGAAGACTTCAGTAACGGAGGTACAGTGGAAGTGCTGCGCTCCATGCTCCCACACACCAACGCACTCACAGGGTGCAGGGCGCTGGGGGGGGAGCGCCCTGGGCAGCAGGTTACTAGTCTTCTTAATGTGCAAAATCGTTACCCCCGCCAGCATATTTTAACGATTTCCCTGCCACCGCTTATACGGGTGCAGGGCGCGCGCGGGGGGGGGGGGGGAAGCGCCCTGGGCAGCGAGTTAGTTTATGCTCCGTTTTACGACTCGCGCTGCCGGGGGCTCCGTATGCAGACCCCCGCAGGCGTGTTATAGCGCACTACGCGCCATTCTTCCCCGTCGGCCGCCATGGGTGCAGGGCGCCGGGGAGTGGGTGGCGCCCTGGGCAGCATAGATATGTGGAGCTTAGAGCTCCCGGGCGCCGCACACGATGACCCGCCATGAGAGCGGCGGGTGCGCGACGCGCCGGGGCTATCACATGCCGATCGGTTGCCTGGGGCGCAGGGGGGCGCCCTGAGCAGCATTGATCTGGGTAAATATAGTGTTTTAACCTATATTGATGCTCGTGCTGATTGTGTTCTTTTTAGAAATACAGGAGGGCTATAGCGCGCCGAGGGGGGCGGAGCTTAGCCTCACACCGGAGTCAGCACCATTTTCCCTGATGTCCCCACCAAGCACAAACAAAGTGGGGGACATAGTGTTTGGGTGTTATGTTGCCCCTCTCAGATGTAAAATCTCCCTGTGTTTAAGGTCCCTCGGCTCAATATAGGGTTCTATATATATTTATATTCGAGCGGGCTTAAAGCGCGCCGGGAAGGGGCAGAGCTTAGCCCTCACAGAGGGGTCAGCGCCATTTTCTCTGACGTCCTAGTGGATGCTGGGAACTCCGTAAGGACCATGGGGAATAGCGGCTCCGCAGGAGACTGGGCACAAAAGTAAAGCTTTAGGACTACCTGGTGTGCACTGGCTCCTCCCCCTATGACCCTCCTCCAAGCCTCAGTTAGATTTTTGTGCCCGACCGAGCAGGGTGCAATCTAGGGGGCTCTCCTGAGCTTCTTAGAAAAAGTTAGTTTTAGGTTTCTTATTTTCAGTGAGACCTGCTGGCAACAGGCTCACTGCATCGAGGGACTAAGGGGAGAAGAAGCGAACCTGCCTGCTTGCAGCCAGCTTGGGCTTCTTAGGCTACTGGACACCATTAGCTTTAGAGGGACCGAACACAGGCCCAGCCTCGGAGTCCGGTCCCAGAGCCGCGCCGCCGGCCCCCTTACAGAGCCAGAAGCAAGAAGAGGTCCGGAAAATCGGCGGCAGAAGACATCAGTCTTCAACAAGGTAGCGCACAGCACTGCAGCTGTGCGCCATTGCTCCTCAGGCACACTTCACACTCCGGTCACTGAGGGTGCAGGGCGCTAGGGGGGGGCGCCCTGAGCAGCAATAAAAACACCTTGGCTGGCGAAAATACATCACATATAACCCCCAGGGCTATATGGATGTATTTTAACCCCTGCCAGAATACAGCAAAACGCGGGAGAAAAGTCAGCCGAGAAGGGGGCGGAGCCTATCTCCTCAGCACACGGGCGCCATTTTCCCTCACAGCTCCGCTGGAAGGACGTCTCCCTGACTCTCCCCTGCAGTCCTGCACTACAGAAAAGGGTAAAAAAGAGAAGGGGGGCACTAATTTGACGCAGTTTGATAATATCAGCAGCTATAAGGGGAAAACACATTATATAGTGGTATCCCTATATATATATATATATAGCGCTCTGGTGTGTGCTGGCATACTCTCCCTCTGTCTCCCCAAAGGGCTAGTGGGGTCCTGTCCTCTATCAGAGCATTCCCTGTGTGTGTGCTGTGTGTCGGTACGATTGTGTCGACATGTTTGAGGAGGCGGAGCAATTGCCTGTAATAGAGATGTCACCCCCTAGGGAGTCGACACCTGAGTGGATGGGCTTATGGAAGGAATTACGTGACAGTGTCAGCTCTTTACAAAAGACGGTTGATGACATGAGGCAGCTGGCTACTCAGCTTGTGCCTGTCCAGGCGTCTCAAAGGCCATCAGGGGCTCTAAAACGCCCGTTACCTCAGATGGCAGACACAGATGCCGACACGGATACTGACTCCAGTGTCGACGATGAAGAGACGAATGTGACTTCCAGTAGGGCCACACGTTACATGATTGAGGCAATGAAAAATGTTTTACATATTTCTGATAATACAAGTACCACTAAAAAGGGTATTATGTTTGGTGAGAAAAAACTGCCTGTAGTTTTTCCTGCATCTGAGGAATTAAATGAAGTGTGTGATGAAGCGTGGGTTTCCCCCGATAAAAAACTGATAATTCCTAAAAGGTTATTGGCATCATACCCTTTCCCGCCAGAGGATAGGGCACGTTGGGAAACACCCCCTAGGGTGGATAAAGCGCTCACACGCTTGTCTAAACAGGTGGCACTACCCTCTCCTGAGACGGCCGCCTTAAGGAACCTGCTGACAGAAAGCAGGAGAATATCCTAAAATGTATATACACTCACACGGGAGTTATACTGCGACCAGCAATCGCCTCAGCCTGGATGTGCAGTGCTGGGGTGGCTTGGTCGGATTCCCTGACGGACAATATTGATACCCTAGACAGGGACAGTATATTACTGACTATAGAGCATTTAAAAGATGCATTTCTATATATGCGTGATGCACAGAGGGATATCTGCCGACTGGCATCAAGAGTAAGTGCGCTGTCCATTTCAGCCAGAAGAGGATTATGGACGCGGCAGTGGTCAGGTGATGCGGATTCCAAAAGGCATATGGAAGTATTGCCTTATAAAGGGGAGGAGTTATTTGGGGTAGGTCTATCAGATCTGGTAGCCACGGCAACTGCTGGGAAATCCACATTTTTACCCCAGGTAGCCTCTCAACATAAGAAGACGCCATATTATCAGGCGCAATCCTTTCGGCCCCATAAGGGCAAGCGAGCAAAAGGCTCCTCATTTCTGCCCCGTGGCAGGGGGAGAGGGAAAAGGCTGCAGCAAACAGCCAGTTCCCAGGAACAGAAGCCCTCTCCCGCCTCTGCCAAGTCCTCAGCATGACGCTGGGGCTTTACAAGCGGACTCAGGCACGGTGGGGGCCCGTCTCAAGAATTTCAGCGCGCAGTGGACTCACTCACAAGTGGACCCCTGGATCCTTCAGGTGGTATCTCAGGGGTACAAATTGGGATTCGAGACGTCTCCCCCTCGCCGTTTCCTAAAGTCTGCTTTACCGACGTCTCCCTCCGACAGGGAGGCGGTATTGGAAGCCATTCACAAGCTGTATTCGCAGCAGGTGATAATCAAGGTACCCCTCCTGCAACAGGGAAAGGGGTATTATTCCACGCTGTTTGTGGTACCGAAGCCGGACGGCTCGGTGAGACCTATTTTAAATTTAAAATCCTTGAACACTTACATACAGAGGTTCAAATTCAAGATGGAGTCACTCAGAGCGGTGATTGCGAACCTGGAAGAAGGGGATTATATGGTGTCTCTGGACATCAAGGATGCTTACCTCCATGTCCCAATTTACCCTTCTCACCAAGGGTACCTCAGGTTTGTGGTACAGAACTGTCACTATCAGTTTCAGACGCTGCCGTTTGGATTGTCCACGGCACCCCGGGTCTTTACCAAAGTAATGGCCGAAATGATGATACTCCTTCGAAGGAAGGGAGTTTTAGTTATCCCTTACTTGGATGATCTCCTGATAAGGGCAAGATCCAGGGAACAGTTGGAAGTCGGGGTAGCACTATCTCAGGTAGTGTTGCGGCAGCACGGTTGGATTCTCAATATTCCAAAATCGCAGCTGATCCCGACGACGCGTCTTCTATTCCTAGGGATGATCCTGGACACAGTCCAGAAAAAGGTGTTTCTCCCGGAGGAGAAAGCCAGAGAGTTATCCGAGCTAGTCAGAAACCTCCTAAAACCAGGCCAAGTCTCAGTGCATCAATGCACAAGGGTCCTGGGAAAAATGGTGGCTTCCTACGAAGCAATCCCATTCGGCAGATTCCACGCAAGAACTTTCCAGTGGGACCTGCTGGACAAATGGTCCGGATCGCATCTTCAGATGCATCAGCGGATAACCCTGTCACCAAAGACAAGGGTGTCTCTCCTGTGGTGGTTACAGAGTGCTCATCTTCTAGAGGGCCGCAGATTCGGCATTCAGGACTGGGTCCTGGTGACCACGGATGCCAGCCTGCGAGGCTGGGGAGCAGTCACACAGGGAAGGAATTTCCAGGGCTTGTGGTCAAGCCTGGAGACATCACTTCACATAAATATCCTGGAGCTAAGGGCCATTTACAATGCTCTAAGCCTAGCAAGACCGCTGCTTCAAGGTCAGCCGGTGCTGATCCAGTCAGACAACATCACGGCAGTCGCCCACGTAAACAGACAGGGCGGCACAAGAAGCAGGAGGGCAATGGCAGAAGCTGCAAGGATTCTTCGCTGGGCGGAAAATCATGTGATAGCACTGTCAGCAGTGTTCATTCCGGGAGTGGACAACTGGGAAGCAGACTTCCTCAGCAGGCACGACCTCCACCCGGGAGAGTGGGGACTTCACCCAGAAGTCTTCCACATGATTGTGAACCGTTGGGAAAAACCAAAGGTGGACATGATGGCGTCCCGCCTCAACAGAAAACTAGACAGATATTGCGCCAGGTCAAGGGACCCTCAGGCAATAGCTGTGGACGCTCTGGTAACACCGTGGGTGTACCAGTTAGTGTATGTGTTCCCTCCTCTGCCTCTCATACCCAAGGTACTGAGAATTATAAGACGGAGAGGAGTAAGAACTATACTCGTGGCTCCGGATTGGCCAAGAAGGACTTGGTACCCGGAACTTCAAGAGATGCTCACAGAGGACCCGTGGCCTCTACCTCTAAGAAGGGACCTGCTCCAGCAAGGACCCTGTCTGTTCCAAGACTTACCGCGGCTGCGTTTGACGACATGGCGGTTGAACGCCGGATCCTGAAGGAAAAAGGCATTCCAGATGAAGTCATCCCTACTTTGATTAAAGCCAGAAAGGATGTAACCGCAAAGCATTATCATCGCATTTGGCGTAAATATGTTGCGTGGTGCGAGGCCAGTAAGGCCCCTACAGAGGAATTTCAACTGGGTCGATTCCTGCATTTCCTGCAAACAGGAGTGTCTATGGGCCTAAAATTGGGGTCCATTAAGGTTCAAATTTCGGCCCTGTCGATTTTCTTCCAGAAAGAACTGGCTTCAGATCCTGAAGTTCAGACGTTTGTCAAGGGGGTACTGCATATACAGCCTCCTTTTGTGCCTCCAGTGGCACCTTGGGATCTTAATGTAGTTTTGGGGTTCCTAAAATCACATTGGTTTGAACCACTCACCACTGTGGACTTAAAATATCTCACATGGAAAGTGGTAATGCTGTTGGCCTTGGCTTCGGCCAGGCGTGTGTCAGAATTGACGGCTTTATCCTATAAAAGCCCTTACCTGATTTTTCATACGGACAGGGCAGAATTGAGGACTCGTCCTCAATTTCTCCCTAAGGTGGTTTCAGCGTTTCACCTGAACCAGCCTATTGTGGTACCTGCGGCTACTAGGGACTTGGAGGACTCCAAGTTTCTGGACGTAGTCAGGGCCCTGAAAATATATGTTTCCAGGACGGCTGGAGTCAGAAAATCTGACTCGCTGTTTATCCTGTATGCACCCAACAAGCTGGGTGCTCCTGCTTTTAAGCAGACTATTGCTCGTTGGATTTGTAGTACAATTCAGCTTGCACATTCTGTGGCAGGCCTGCCACAGCCAAAATCTGTAAATGCCCATTCCACAAGGAAGGTGGGCTCATCTTGGGCGGCTGCCCGAGGGGTCTCGGCTTTACAACTTTGCCGAGCAGCTACTTGGTCAGGGGCAAACACGTTTGCTAAATTCTACAAATTTGATACCCTGGCTGAGGAGGACCTGGAGTTCTCTCATTCGGTGCTGCAGAGTCATCCGCACTCTCCCGCCCGTTTGGGAGCTTTGGTATAATCCCCATGGTCCTTACGGAGTTCCCAGCATCCACTAGGACGTCAGAGAAAATAAGAATTTACTTACCGATAATTCTATTTCTCGTAGTCCGTAGTGGATGCTGGGCGCCCATCCCAAGTGCGGATTGTCTGCAATACTTGTACATAGTTATTGTTAACTAAATCGGGTTATTGTTGTGAGCCATCTATTCAGAGGCTCCTCTATTATCATGCTGTTAACTGGGTTCATATCACAAGTTGTACGGTGTGATTGGTGTGGCTGGTATGAGTCTTACCCGGGATTCATGAATCCTTCCTTATTGTGTACGCTCGTCCGGGCACAGTATCCTAACTGAGGCTTGGAGGAGGGTCATAGGGGGAGGAGCCAGTGCACACCAGGTAGTCCTAAAGCTTCACTTTTGTGCCCAGTCTCCTGCGGAGCCGCTATTCCCCATGGTCCTTACGGAGTTCCCAGCATCCACTACGGACTACGAGAAATAGAATTATCGGTAAGTAAATTCTTATTTTCCTAAGTCCCCCACCGGAACTTGCTGTGTACTAAGAAGAAGGGGGGCACAGTGTTTTAATGCTATATGGGTGTCATATAGCATTAGGATTGATAATGGACGCAGTATCCTTGTAATACATAAATGCACTGTTTGGTTTCCGACTATCGGTTAGTCGACATGTCGACAGGTGTGAGGGCTTTGTCACAAGCTGCTGTGGGAATAACTGTCGGCTTCGCCGGCGCATGGCGGTACTTGATTCGGGAAATTAGGTATTAGAAAATTGGCATCTGCGGCATCTGCGATCAGTTCAGTGCTTGTCGTTCCTGGTTTGACGTCACAAACACACCCAGCGTTCGCCCAGACACTCCTCCGTTTCTCCAGCCACTCCCGCGTTTTTCCCAGAAACTGTAGCGTTTTTTCGCACACACCCATAAAACGGCCAGTTTCCGCCCAGAAACACCCACTTCCTGTCAATCACATTACGATCACCAGAACGAAGAAAAAACCTTGTAATGCCGTTAGTAAAAAACCTAACTGCATAGCAAATTTACTTGGCGCAGTCGCAGTGCGGACATTGCGCATGCGCATTAGCGACTAATCGCTTTGATAAGCTAAGTCTGGAGCTACTCAGAAACTGCTAAGAAGTGTCTATTCGCAATTCTGCTAATCTTTCGTTCGCAATTTTGATAAGCTAAGATTCACTCCCAGTAGGCGGCGGCTTAGCGTGTGCAAAGCTGCTAAAAGCAGCTTGCGAGCGAACAACTCGGAATGACCCCCCATATGTATATATATATATATATATATATATGTAGATATAGGTTTATATATGCAGGGTTAGGATATATGTGTTTTATAGTGTATTATATGAGGTATATCCAGGAATGCTGAAATAATGCTATTCTTATCATGTGCTGGTTACTCTGTTGATTAAGCTCTAGATTGGCCGTGAAGTGTTGGATTGGACCCTCTCAAGGAGTCAGAATATTATTCTCTTCACAACGCGGAGAGTAAATCACGACAGTCTACTCCTGGTTGACGCAGAGCCCGGTCGCAAAGGATCATACACAGGCAGCTAAGTGAAATTTTATTTCTATACTTTGACCTTATTTGCACTGTATGCACTTGAGGGAGTGTGGTGTTCGGGTAGACATCCGACAAAATTACCCTACCCAGAGTGGGTAGGCGTGCCTATGTTTATTCTACTGTATAACGTTACAGCAGGCTGCCACGTGACAGCAGGAGGTGTGACCGGAAAAATGCGGAGGATGTCTCCGGGAGAGGCTGGTGGCAGGTATACAGCTGTTTGGTGTGGCCTATGGCCAGTCAATCTCGGCGGATACCACTGGTAAGTCTATCTTCGTGAGTTAGCCTCCTTCGCAACGGTTGGTGATGCATTCTTTTGTGGGATGCAGTCGTTTTCACCGGTTCGATGACGCTCTTTTTTCCTTTTCTGTGCAGACAATGGAAGGTGAAAAGGTAAGAGTTCTGCAGCCTTGTTAGGTTAGCAGAAGTGGATGTCGTTTTCTGTTTCCACTACATCCATCACTTGTCGCTGAGTCTATCTGGCTGGTCTCCACTCCGGTGACCACTGATCTACTAATTTTCAGTTAGTCCGGAAATAGACTAGGACCTGTGAGTTATTTATAGAAGCCAAAGGGGAACACTCTGACTTACAGTGGTTTCCCCTTACTGTTTTTCTAATAAATCTTGCCTTTCCCCTCTGGAAGGGGAGGTAGTGCGCGACGCCATACGGAGGTGCGTCAGGTTAAGGACATTGTCTTGTTGTCCCTGTATACGGGTGCAAATCGTTGTTTCTCCCTGACTGTTCTTCGGCACAGGGATTGGCTGTTGTTCCCAACGACGCAGAGGTCAAAAGTGGGTTTCAGAGTAGATACTGACCGATTAAGTTTCGGTGTTTTTCCTGTGGAAAGAGGTCTGAGGATCCAGGGTTGGATCGGTTTTGAGATGACACCTCATCAATATGTTCCGTTAATAAGACAGATGGGTGCGGCCTAGGTGAGCAGGTCTAATACCAGAGCGGTTTTTATGGGACCAGTTGAAATGCGGTTCGGGTCTCACCGGCGCATGAACCGGATTATAATCCAAACGGCCAGGACAGCACTCCTGTGGTGTCTGATCGGTTCTTTTCTTCTAGAGAAATGAAGGTTAGGGATTCAGGTTTAGATCCTGGTGTCCGTGCGTACAGATCTCTGCAGCTGGGGAGCACTCCGTGGCAGGGGACGTATTTCCAGAGGATAAGGTCAAGTTGGGAAACTTGTCTGCTGTAAGCTTTCTTGAATTAAGAACGATTTTAGACGAACGTATTCTTCGTATTCTGCCCGTGTTAGTTCTGCCAGACGACTTGTCAGCAGTGGCGTAAGTAAGCCGCTATGGTGGAACAAGGAGCGAAGCGGCAATGGCGGAGGATGCACAGTTTACAGTTAAGTGGGAAGTCTGGTAAACGCTATATTAGCAGTCTTCGTTCTGGAGGTAAACGACGGAGAAATAGATTCCCTCTGCGGGCACGATATCCAGCAGGGAAATTTCGGTCATCATCGAGAAGCTTTCCCAGACGTGACAAGTCCTTGAGGAGTGTCACAATTGGTCAGCTTGGCGTCTCTTTTCAACGAGGGGCCTCAAGGAGATTGGTCCAGGTCAAAGGACATTCAAGATATAACAGTGGACATCCTCGTGACACCGGGGGTGTTTTTAGTCGGTCTATGTGGCCTCTCCACTTTCACTTTTCTTACAGTGGTAAGCGTAAGATGATCAAAGGTTCCGGTGATTCTCTTGAATCCGGTCTAGCCAGCGAAGGTTGGCTATCCAGTTTTTCATGGTTTACTCATAGAAGATTACTGCCTTCTTCCTCTACGTGAGGTAATGTTAAACAAGATCAGTGCGTGTATCCGGGATTACCGCGGCTGCGTCTGACGGCGCGGCGGTTGAATGCCATATCCTAAGCCGAATGTGTGTTCCCAGGGAAGTTGTTGCCTCAATTCTTCAGGCTAGGAAAGATCTGACGGCAAAGCGTTACTACCGTAGTTGGAGTAATTATGTGTCTCGGTGTGTATCCAGGAAGGCTCCTATGGAGAACTTTCAGCTAGGTAGTACTTATCCGTACGTTACAAGCCAGTGGAGGCAAGCCTAATAAGTTTCTTTACAAAATTTCTCTCTTGGAACGTGGTCAGACTATTGGCTTAGACGTCCGCAAGGCGGGTGTCGGAAGTGGTGTTTTTGTCTCACAAAAGCCTTGTTTGATATTTCAGGTGGATGGAGAGGAATTGAGTACTCGGTTGGTAGTTCTACCAAGAGTGGTTTCTGGGTTTCGCTGAAATCGGCCTCTTTTGTTCCTGGTGGCTATTTAGGCTTTCGCTGATTCGAATTCCCTAGGTCTGGCCGGGGATTTGAGCATGTAGGTAGTCAATTTAGCTCAGTTTGGAGAAACAGAGGCTCTGTTTGTCTGGTATCTTCCCAGCATGGTTTGGGAGACTGCATTATGCAGTCTGTTACGCGCTGAATCTGTGAGGTTTGGCATGTTCGTTCTACAGCTGAATTGCCGTCACCAAAGTCGGTGGAGGTCCATTCTTTTGGGAAGATGGGTTTTTCTTGGGCGGATGCCCGAGGAGTATCAGCGGCTCAACTTTGCCGAGCGTTTTCTTGGTCGGGATCAAACTCTTTTGCTATGCTCTACAAGTTTGATACCCTGATTTCTGGGGACCTTATGGTTGCTCATTCGGTGCTGCAGAGTCCGCACTCTCCTGCCCGTTTTAGAGCTTTGGTATACACCCCATGGTCCTTTTGGAGTCCCCAACATCTTCTAGGACGTATGAGAAAATAGGATTTTGGTACCTACCGGTAAATCCTTTTCTCTTAGTCCGTAGAGGATGCTGGGCGTCCGTCCCAGTGCGTACTGTGTCTGCAGTTATTGTTTTTGGTTGCACCTTTGGGGTGTGTCTTCTCGGTCTGGCGGTTGCTACCGTTGTTCATGACATGGCGTGCGGGGTCTTATTTTTGCTTATGTGGACACAATGGTTGTGTTACATATTCTCTCAGCATGTGGCTGTGTTTTGTTCATACCGTTGGCTGATATTCTACTGAATGCCACGTCTACGGTGTGTTTGAGGTGTGAGCTGGTTTAACACTCACCGGGTTATAACAATAAATTATTTCCTCGAAATTGTCCATCTCTCCTGGGCACAGTTTTCTAACTGAGGTCTGGAGGAGGGGCATAGAGGGAGGAGCCAGTTCACACCCAGTTTAAGTCTTTATAGTGTGCCCAGGCTCCTGCGGATCCGTCTATACCCCATGGTCCTTTTGGAGTCCCCAGCATCCTCTACGGACTAAGAGAAAAGGATTTACCGGTAGGTACCAAAATCCTATTTTTGTCAAGTTCTCAAATGCTGGCTCATCTCGATAAGGTACTGTACTGTCACCTCATTGGTGTATTTCTGATTATTGTGCGGATCAATCATGACATGAGGTTGTCTTCCAAAAAAACAAAAAGACACAAAACCCAAAAATTTCGAAGACGGTGATTCGTTAAGTGAAGATCTGGGAGTGGTTCCGATGCTACATAATACTAGTGGCAGTGTCTATGACCACAATAGTCCAGTATCACTTTGCTCCTACTCCTAGGTGTACCATTATCCACGCACAAATTTCTGCGCAATTTTTCTTTGCGGTAAACACAGCAGCATCCGTGGCGGCAGGAAATGCCTCTACCCAGTTTGAGAAAACATCAGTGCACACCAATACATAACAATAATTCCTAAAGGGTGTTAACTGTACGAAGTCGATTTGTATTACCTGAAAAGGTCCGTCTGCAGGAGGGATATGGGATGGCTCTGTTGGTATTGCCTTACCAATATTCTTCCTCAAGCAAGTAAGACATGTCATTGCTTTCTTACCTGCATGAGAAGAGAAACCCGGTGCACTCCAGTAGGCTCTTACCAGCTTGCACATACCTTCTTTACCTAGATGAGTCAGACCGTGTGCCGCCTCAGCTAGGCTTGGGAGATATGCTCTGGGGGCCACTGGCTTACCGTGTCCATCTGTCCAAAGTCCTGAGGACTCCTGACTATATCCCTTCGCCTTCCAGACCTCCTTTTCCTGTAGGGAACACAAATTTGTATCTTAATTTAACTGTTGTGTGTTTCCAATGTAGAGTACCATGAGCATAACTCAAAAAAAAGAAAATAAAATAAAAACATCTCTACGGTAGAGAAAGAGGAGGAAAATATCAGGTCTGCGTTCACCAACTGGCATATCAGTGTCTATACAAAATTTCCCTTCACCAGTATTCTCATCCTTCCTACTAGTAGTCTCATCCTTCCTCCACCCTTTGTGCATGATAAGGCACACTGCAGTAATACTGGTGTTATCGTGCTGGTGAGATATACTGGGTTCGGGCAGAACTCTGAAGGACCAATTAGGCATGTAGTGTTTGAACTGTAATCAGGTCCATGTATTGTACCACCCTGTGTGAATGCAAAAGATGAAGAGGAAACTGTGGAGAAACAGAATAGAGGTTGGTGACAGATGAGTTTGTAGAGGGGGAGAAGATTTTATTAAAATGACAACTGGATTGAGCACTACGGGGAATTGATTCTCAACTATCTTGTTTATCCCCCTTCGATCCTGCACTAGCCTGTAACCCAGGGGTGGGGAACCTTTTTTCTACCGAGGGCCATTTGGATATTTATAAAATCCTTCGGGGGCCATACAAGTCTGCCCCCGCGCGCACCCAAAAAATGGGTGTGGCCAGTTAAAATGGGACGTGATACACATATGCCCCCAATAGTGCAGTGCCAGATCCACAATTGCCCCCGATAGTGCAGTGCCAGATCCACAATTGCCCCCACAGTGCCAGGTATACAAATGCCCCCACAGTGCCAGGTATACAAATGCCCCCACAGTGCCAGGTATACAAATGCCCCCACAGTGCCAGGTATACAGATGCCTCCACAGTGCCAGGTATACAAATGCCCCCACAGTGCCAGGTATACAAATACCCCACAGTGCCAGGTATACAGATGTCCACACAGTGCCAGGTATACAGATGCCTCCACAGTGCCAGGTATACAAATGCCTCCACAGTGCCAGGTATACAGATGCCTCCACAGTGCCAGGTATACAAATGCCCCCACAGTGCCAGGTATACAAAAGCCCCCACAGTGCCAGGTATACAAATGCCCCCACAGTGCCAGGTATACAGATGCCTCCACAGTGCCAGGTATACAAATGCCCCCACAGTGCCAGGTATACAAATGCCCCCACAGTGCCAGGTATACAGATGTCCACACAGTGCCAGGTATACAGATGCCCCCACAGTGCCAGGTATACAAATGCCCCTCACAGTGCCAGGTATACAAATGCCCCTCACAGTGCCAGGTATACAGATGTCCCCACAGTGCAAGGTATACAGATGCCCCCCACAGTGCCAGGTATACAGATGTCCCCACAGTGCCAGGTATACAGATGCCCCCACAGTGCCAGGTATACAGATGCCCCTCACAGTGCCAGGTATACAGATGCCCCCACAGTGCCAGGTATACAGATGCCCCCACAGTGCCAGGTATACAGATGCCCCCACAGTGCCAGGTATACAGATGCCCCTCACAGTGCCAGGTATACAGATGCCGCCCCACAGTGCCAGGTATACAGATGCCCCCCCGTCCCGCTTACCGCTCCTTTCGGCGGGGACACGGAGGAGAGCGCGGCTATGTTGGGCGGCGGCGTGTAAGACTTGAAACCAGCAGCCGGTTCGAGAGCCAATCAGAGCTCGCGGACCGGCAGCCGTGGCTCCTGATTGGCTGCCGGTTCGCGAGCTCTGATTGGCTCACGAACCGGTGGCTGGTTTCAAGTCCTACACGCCGCCGCCCGACAATAGCCGCTCTCTCCTCCGTGTGGTGACAGCTGAGACACGCTGCCACCGCACTGTGCGGTGGCGTGTCTCACTGAGAGGAGCGGGTGGGCCGGACCAAACGGCTTCGCGGGCCTTATACGGCCCGCAGGCCGGAGGTTCCCCACCCCTGCTGTAACCCCTCCCCTCACTCTTTTTCACAGGGAAGATGGGACTATTGGCTGTGCTGGACGTCCTGACGAGGATGCCCTGCTGTAGCAACCGCTCTATGACGGGGTACACTCCTAATTCTACCTCTGGCTTTAGAGGATACTGAGGGATTTTTGGAGCTATCCTGCCACCTTTCATTTGTACCACTACTGGGGCTACATTCGCCATCAATCCAGTGTCCTGTCCATCTTTGGTCCAAAGGGAACCCGGTATTTGTGAGATCATTTCCTCTACCTGCGATGGACACGTGTCTATAACAGTAGAATGCGACATTAGCCTTTGAGGGGTGTCTAGTATATCTTGTACTTCTTGAGCATGGTTCTCAGGTATATCCAAGAAGACACCCTCAGGAGTACAATATATGACACACCACATTTTACACAATAAGTCTCTGCCGAGTAGATTAGTCGGAGTCGATGCAGCCAGCAGAAAGGAATGTTTTGTCTGCAAGGGCCCTACTGTAATCTCTGCAGGTCTACTCAAAGGGTATTGTTGCACCGTTCCTGTTACTCCCATTGCCGAATTAGTGTTTACCAGTGATCAGTGATCTTATCCAGACGAAGAATTTTCTATTACTGTAAAAGACAAAAGAATATATAATAATTTAACAAGTTTCTAGGTCATGCGAAGTATTCATTCAATCCTTCTCATCCCGTATTAAGGGTCTGTACATGGTCCAACAAACATTTCCGAGCTCCTCTTGACTAGGGGCATTGCTAGGAATGAATACTTCTTATATGGTAACTAAAAGAAATACCCGGGGGTTACCCTGTCTCTGTCCGCTTTCCTACTGGCAAATACTAATGTGCGGACAGGTTTTTCTCCATTTCTGACGTTACTTTCTTGATTTTTATTTTATTTTTGGGTTTTACTATATGGGGTATATGCAATTAGCGGCGAATCGCGACAAATTATCGCCGTTTTTTAATTCGACACAATTCGACCGTCCAATTTCGGCAAGTGGTTGCCGAAATTCACCATATTCAATGGAAAATGGATTCGACAGTCCCTCGGGCGAAAAACGTCCGATTTGCCGGATTTTGCAGCGATTTTAAAAAACGGGGAAAAACCCGAAAAAAAAAATGGCGTGGGGTCCCCCCTCCAAAGCATAACCAGCCTCGGGCTCTTCGAGCTGGTCCTGGTTCTAAAAATCCGGGGAAAAATTGGACAGGGGATCCCCCGTATTTTTAAAACCAGCACCGGGCTCTGCGCCTGGTGCTGGTGCAAAAAATACGGGGGACAAAAAGAGTAGTGGTCCCCCGTATTTTTTACACCAGCATCGGGCTCCACTAGCTGGACAGATAATGCCACAGCCGGTGGTCACTTTTATACAGTGCCTTGCGGCCGTGGCATTAAATATCCAACTAGTCACCCCTGGCCGGGGTACCCTGGGGGAGTGGGGACCCCTTCAGACAAGGGGTCCCCCCCCCCAGCCACCCAAGGGCCAGGGGTGAAGCCCGAGGCTGTCCCCCCCCCATCCAAGGGCTGCGGATGGGGGGCTGATAGCCTTGTCAAAATTGAAAGAATATTGTTTTTTCCAGTAGTACTACTAATCCCAGCAAGCCTCCCCCGCAAGCTGGTACTTGGAGAACCACAAGTACCAGCATGCGGGAGAAAAACGGGCCCGCTGGTACCTGTAGTACTACTGGGAAAAAAAATACCCAAATAAAAACAGGAGACACACACCGTGACAAGTACAACTTTATTACACACTGCCGACACACATACTTACCTATGTTGACACGCCGACTGCCACGTCTCGACTCCGACGATCCGGGGTACCTATGTAAAAAAAAACACTCACCTGATCCAGTGTCCAGAGATAATCCACGTCCAGAGATAATCCACGTACTTGGCAAAAAAAAAACACGAATACCCGACCACCGGACTGAAAGGGGTCCCATGTTGACACATGAGACCCCTTTCCACGAATGCCGGGACCCCACGTGACTGCTGTCACTGAGGTCCCTTCAGCCAATCAGGAAGTGCCACGTCGTAGCGCTCACCTGATTGGCTGTGTGCGTCTGAGCTCAGACAGCGCATCGCAAAGCCTCTCCATTACTTTCAATGGTGGGAACTTTGCCGTCAGCGGCGGGGTTACCCGCGGTCAGCCGCTGACCGCGGGTGACCCAACCACTAACCGCAAAGTTCCCACCATTGAATATAATGGAGAGGCTTTGCGATGCGCTGTCTGAGCTCAGACGCACACAGAGCCAATCAGCAGAGTGCAAGGACGTTGCACTCGCTGATTGGCTGAAGAGACACTTCAGTGACAGCTGTCACGGGGGTGTCTGCATTCGGGGAAAGGGGTCTCATGTGTCAACATGGGACCCCTTTCAGTCCGCTGGTTGGGTGTTAGTTTTGTTGTTTTGACAAGTACGTGGATTTATCTCTGGACCCTGGATCAGGTGAGTATAATTATCTTTTATTTTCAGGTACCCGTGGATTCTACTTGGAGAAGAGGACCGACTGCTTCGTGTCAACATAGGTAAGTATGTGTGTGTCGGCAGTGTGTAATAAAGTTGTACTTGTCATGGTGTGTGTCTCCTGTTTTTATTTGGGTATTTTTTCCCCAGTAGTACTACAGGTACCAGCAGGCCCGTTTTTCTCCCGCATGCTGGTACTTGTGGTTCTCCAAGTACCAGCTTGCGGGGGAGGCTTGCTGGGACTTGTAGTACTACTGGAAAAAACAATATTCTTTCACTTTTGACAAGGCTATCAGCCCCCCATCCGCAGCCCTTGGATGGGGGGGGACAGCCTCGGGCTTCACCCCTGGCCCTTGGGTGGCTGGGGGGGGACCCCTTGATTGAAGGGGTCCCCACTCCCCCAGGGTACCCCGGCCAGGGGTGACTAGTTGGATATTTAATGCCACGGCCGCAAGGCACTGTATAAAAGTGACCCCCGGCTGTGGCATTATCTGTCCAGCTAGTGGAGCCCGATGCTGGTGTATAAAATACGGGGGACCCCTACTCTTTTTCCCCCCGTATTTTTTGCACCAGCACCAGGCGCAGAGCCCGGTGCTGGTTTTAAAAATACGGGGGATCCCCTGTCAATTTTTCCCCCGCATTTTTAGAGCCAGGACCAGCTCGAAGAGCCCGAGGCTGGTTATGCTTTGGAGGGGGGGACCCCACGCCATTTTTTTTCTGAATTTTACCATTCCATCTAAAAAAATAAATAAATAAAAAATATTATTTAAAAAAATATATAAATAATACTTGTGCCTCCAAAAAAGACAAACCAAGTACCTAATCCCTTCTAATATAAATAGATATGCTATTATCAATAAAAAACACACAAAAAAAAACATGTTTTAATTTTTTTTTATTAGTTTCACCCACCAAAGTGTGGCGGATTGAAAATGTCGAATTTACTGTCTAAAAGCACTGTTGTCGAATTCCCAAACGTCAATTGAATATACTTTGGTCGAATTGCAGCACTTGTATCATTGCAGAAAAGTCGAATTTGACAAAAGTCGAATTTCAAAAAGTCGAATTTTGAAAGTCAGTTTTTTTGACGGAAAGTACTGAATTGCATTGACGATTTTTTTTTTTTTGGCGAAAAAGTCCCGAAATTCGACAATTTCGGGAATTCGACCGCAATTGCATATACCCCATATGTACACGAATGATACCATACTTACCAGTTCCACTGGTCTCAGCCACTTCCCCCGCAGGCTACTGCTCTTTTTACCGGTTGGATAATCCTCAGAGTGCATGAGAAATGGCTGAAACCAGTCAGGTCGCCTTCTCCTCCTAGATAAAACTTCGACATTCATTAGTACATATATAGGTTACATTCATATTTTTCATATTTTTATTATTTTCTATAGTTTGTATGCTGGCCGTAACTGCTTCCACATCTACATATGGCGGTGTACTTGCTTTCTCTTTTTCTTCCTATTTGTTTATTGTTGCTACAAGTTCAAACAGTTCTTATATTTCCGTTCTTGTCTCATTATGACTTTGGTTAGACATACTACCTGCAATACCTTAGGATCAAACTCGCCAACCCCAGGGAATGATGCCCTATCATCATCAGCAGTCATACGTACCCATTCATTGCAATAAGCCTATGCGTGTGGACCATATTTCCCACACATAATAAACCTTGCTGACCCCCTCGGCCGCAATTCTCCAGCCTGAACCCTGCATACTGAACGTCTCTCACTTGAGCAACTGGCTCCCATATTTGTGGTCCTTTTCCCACAAACACCAGAATACTCAATGCAAGCAGACGGTGAAAGTTCACTGAGCGCTCTTCACCCGCTCTCGCCCATGTTGGCCAGTACAATGATACACTGTCGATAATGGATCGCAATGTACTCAACCTAGGGCCCTATCAGACCTTACAGCACCGTAATTTATTTCGGTGGAGGTTCTGTTGGAATCTTTTCCTGAGAGAGGCAGCTAAAAAATTCCTTTTCGGTATCTTTCCACTGGAATTTTTGTAGGGTGATAAAAACAGTTGCCTAATAACTATTGCTCACCCTTTCCAGTGGAAGCCCACCAGGGAGATTTCCTGACGTTATCAAAGAAAAACCCCTTTCTCTTTCCTTTTACACAATCACGTCTGCGTATGCTCTCCACAGCGCATATGATACAATAATATCACTTTGTGCTGTGTAAAACACACGGATGTGCGGTTCAATCGCACAGCCTATAGATACTAGTTATCTATATGCCCTACGATTGCGGGAGTCGAATTCACAAGCTGCGCTCCTCAGCCGGAGCGTAACAAAAAAAATCTATATGTTTGGGATTCACCTTTACTTCAATTCACAATTCCTGATTACGCTTCTGTGCAAGTCTCCTCACGACTTGCGTATTTCTCTAACGTCCTAAGTGGATGCTGGGGACTCCGTAAGGACCATGGGGAATAGCGGCTCCGCAGGAGACTGGGCACATCTAAAGAAAGCTTTAGGACTAACTGGTGTGCACTGGCTCCTCCCCCTATGACCCTCCTCCAAGCCCCAGTTAGATTTCTGTGCCCGACGAGAAGGGTGCACACTAGGGGCTCTCCTGAGCTTCTTAGTGAAAGTTTTAGTTTAGGTTTGTTATTTTCAGTGAGACCTGCTGGCAACAGGCTCACTGCATCGAGGGACTAAGGGGAGAAGAAGCAAACTCACCTGCGTGCAGAGTGGATTGGGCTTCTTGGCTATTGGACATTAGCTCCAGAGGGACGATCACAGGCCCAGCCTGGATGGGTCCCGGAGCCGCGCCGCCGGCCCCCTTACAGAGCCAGAAGAGCGAAGAGGTCCGGAAAAATCGGCGGCAGAAGACGTTCCTGTCTTCAATAAGGTAGCGCACAGCACTGCAGCTGTGCGCCATTGCTCTCAGCACACTTCATACTCCGGTCACTGAGGGTGCAGGGCGCTGGGGGGGGCGCCCTGAGACGCAATAAAACATGATAAAAATACCTTACATGGCAAAAAATACATCACATATAGCTCCTGGGCTATATGGATGCATTTAACCCCTGCCAGAATATACAGAAAAACGAGAGATAAGGCCGCCGAAAAGGGGGCGGAGCCTATCTCCTCAGCACACTGGCGCCATTTTCCCTCACAGCTCAGTTGGAGGGAAGCTCCCTGGCTCTTCCCTGCAGTCACTACACTACAGAAAGGGTTAAAAAAAGAGAGGGGGGCACTAATTAGGCGCAGTATTAAAACATACAGCAGCTATAAGGGGAAAAACACTTATATAAGGTTATCCCTGTATATATATATAGCGCTCTGGTGTGTGCTGGCATACTCTCCCTCTGTCTCCCCAAAGGGCTAGTGGGGTCCTGTCCTCTATCAGAGCATTCCCTGTGTGTGTGCTGTGTGTCGGTACGTTTGTGTCGACATGTATGAGGAGAAAAATGATGTGGAGACGGAGCAGAGTGTCTGTAACAGTGATGTCACCACCTAGGGGGTCGACACCTGAGTGGATGTACTGTTGAAAATTACGTGACAGTGTCAGCTCTGTATAAAAGACAGTGGTTGACATGAGACAGCCGGCTACTCAGCTTGTGCCTGTCCAGACGTCTCATAGGCCGTCAGGGGCTCTAAAGCGCCCGTTACCTCAGATGGCAGATACAGACGCCGACACAGATACTGACTCCTGTGTCGACGGTGAAGAGACAACCGTGATTTCCAGTAGGGCCACACGTTACATGATTGAGACAATGGAAAATGTTTTATACATTTCTGATAATACGAGTACCACCAAAAAGGGGTATTATGTTCGGTGAGGGAAAAACTACCTGTAGTTTTCCTGAATCTGAGAAATAAAATAAGGTGTGTGATGATGCGTGGGTTTCCCCCCGATAACAATTGATAATTTCTTAAAAAGTATTGGCTGTATACCCTTTCCCGCCAGAGGTTAGGGTGCGTTGGGAAACACCCCCTAGGGGGGATAAGGCGCTCACACGCTTGTAAGAACAAGGGCTCTACCCTCTCATGAGATGGCCGCCCTTAAGGATCCTGCTGATAGAAAGCAGGAGGGTATCCAAAAATGTATTCACACACATACTGGTGTTATACTGCGACCAGCAATCGCCTCAGCCTGGAGGTGCAGTGCTGGGTTGGCATGGTCGGATTCCCTGACTGGAAATATTGATATCCTAGATAAGGATAGTATATTATTGCCTATAGAGCATTTAAAAGATGCATTTCTATATATGCATGATGCACAGCGGAATATTTGCCGACTGGCATCAAGTATAAGTGCGTTGTCCAATTCTACCAGTAAAATGGTCAGGTGATGCGGATTCCAAACGGCATTTGGAAGTATTGCCTTTGAAAGGGGACATTTGGGGTCGGTCTTTTAGACCTGGTGGCCACGGCAACAACTGGGAAATCCACGTTTGTACCCCAGGTCGCCTCTCAAAATAAGACGCCGTATTATCAGGCGCAGTCCTTTGTTGGCAAGCGGACAAAAGGTTCCTCTTTTCTGCTCGTGACAGAGGGAGAGGAAAAAGGCTGAAGAGATTACCCAGTTCCCAGGAACAGAAATCCTTTCCCGCCTCTGCAAAGCCCTCAGTATGACGCTAGGGCCTTACAAGCTCAGACACGGTGGGGGCCCGTTCTCAATGAATTTCAGTGCGCAGTGGGCTCACTCGCAAGTAGACCCCTGGATCCTTCAGGTAATATCTCAAGGGTACATATTGAAATTCGAGACGTCTCCCCCTCGCCGTTTCCAAAAGTCGGCTTTACCGACGTCTCCCTCTGACAGGGAGGCAGTTTTGGAAGCCATTCACAAGCTGTATTCCCAGCAGGTGATAATCAAGGTACCCCTCCTGCAACAGGGAACGGGGTATTATTCCACACTATTGTGGTACCGAAGCCAGACGGCTCGGTGAGACCGATTCTAAATCTAAAATCTAAAATCTTTGAACACTTACATACAGAGGTTCAAATTCAAGATTGAGTCACTCAGAGCAGTGATTGCGAACCTGGAAGAAGGGGACTACATGATGTCTCGGGACATCAAGGATGCTTACCTTCATGTCAAAATTTACCCTTCTCACCAAGGGTACCTCAGGTTATGGTACAGAACTGTCACTATCAGTTCAGACGCTGCCGTAGGGATGGTCCACGGCACCCCGGGTCTTTACCAAGGTAATGGCCGAAATGATATCCCTTCGAAGGAAGGGAATTTTAGTTATCCCTTACTTGGACGATTCCCTGATAAGGGTAAGATCCAGGGAACAGTTGGAAGTCGGTGTAGCACTATCTCAGGTAGTGTTGCGGCAGCACGATTGGATTCTCAATATTCCAAAATCGCAGCTGGTTCCGACGACTTGTCTTCCGTTTCCTAGGGATGTTCCTGGACACAGTCCAGAAAAAAAAAGGTGTTTCTCCCGGTAGAGAAAGCCAGGGAGTTATCCGAGCTAGTCAGGAACCTCCTAAAACCGAACCAAGTCTCAGTGCATCAATGCACAAGGGTTCTGGGTAAAAATGGTGGCTTCCTACGAAGCAATCCCATTCGTTAGATTCCACGCAAGAACTTTCCAGTGGAACCTACTGGACAAATGGTCCGGGTCGCATTTTCAGATGCATCAGCGGATAACCCTGTCACCAAGGACAAGGGTATCCATCCTGTGGTGGTTGCAGAGTGCTCATCTTCTAGAGGGCCGCAGATTCGGCATTCAGGACTGGGTCCTGGTGACCACGGATGCCAGCCTGCGAGGCTGGGGAGCAGTCACACAGGGAAGGAATATCCAGGGCTTGTGGTCAAGCCTGGATACATCACTTCACATAAATATCCTGAAGCTAAGGGCCATTTACAATGCTCTAAGCTTAGCAAGACCTCTGCTTCAAGGTCAGCCGGTGTTGATCCAGTCGGACAACATCATGGCAGTCACCCACGTAAACAGACAGGGTGGCACAAGAAGCAGGAGGGCAATGGCAGAAGCTGCAGGGATTCTTCGCTGGGCGGAAAATCATGTGATAGCACTGTCAACAGTATTCATTCCGGGAGTGGACAACTGGGAAGCAGACTTCCTCAGCACGACCTCCACCCGGGAGAGTGGGGACTTCACCCAGAAGTCGTCCACATGATTAAAAACTCGACAGGTATTGCGCCAGGTCAAGAGACCCTCAGGCAATAGTTGTAGACGCTCTGGTAACACCGTGGGTGTACCAGTCAGTGTATGTGTTACCTCCTCTGCCTCTCATACCCAAGGTACTGAGATTGATAAGATGGAGAGGAGAAAGCACTATATTCGTGGCTCCGGATTGGCCAAGAAGGACTTGGTAACCGGAACTTCAAGAGATGCTCACGGAGGATCCGTGGCCTCTACCTCTAAGAAGGGACCTGCTCCAGCAAGGACCCTGTCTGTTCCAAGACTTACCGCGGCTGCGTTTGACGGCATGCCGGTTGAACACCGGATCCTGAAGGAAAAAAGGCATTCCGGATGAAGTCATCCATATCCTGATCTAAAGCCAGGAAGGATGTAACCGCAAAAACATTATCACCGCAATTGGCGAAAATATGTTGCGTAGTGCGAGGCCAGTAAGGCCCGACGGAGGAAATTCAACTGGGTCGATTCCTACATTTCCTGCAAACAGGAGTGTCTATGGGCCTGAAATTGGGGTCCATTAAGGTTCAGATTTCGGCCCTGTCAATTTTCTTCCAAAAAAGAACTAGCTTCAGTCCCTGAAGTTTAGACGTTTGTAAAAGGGTTACTGCATATACAGCCTCCTTTTGTGCCTCCAGTGGCAATTTGGGATCTCAATGTAGTTTGGGTTCCAAAAGTCACATTGGTTTGAACCACTTTAATCTGTGGAGTTAAAATATCTCACATGGAAAGTGGTCATGCTGTTGGCCCTGGCCTGGGCCAGGCGCGTGTCAGAATTGGCGGCTTTATCCTGTAAAAGCCCTTATCTGATTTTCCATTCGGACAGGGCGGAATTGAGGACTCGTCCTCAGTTTCTCCCTAAGGTGGTTCCAGCGTTTTCACCTGAACCAACCTATTGTGGTGCCTGCGGCTACTAGGGACTTGGAGGAATCCAAGTTGCTGGATGTTGTCAGGGTCCTGAAAATATGTTTCCAGGACGGCTGGAGTCAGGAAATCTGACTCGCTGTTTATCCTGTATGCACCCAACAAGCTGGGTGCTCCTGCTTCTAAGCAGACTATTGCTCGTTGGATTTGTAGTACAATTCAGCTTGCACATTCTGTGGCAGGCCTGCCACAGCTAAAATCTGTAAAAGCCCGTTCCACAAGGAAAGTGGGCTCATCTTGGGCGGCTGCCGAGGGGTCTCGGCTTTACAACTTTGCCGAGCAGCTACTTGGTCAGGGGCAAACACGTTTGCTAAATTCTACAAATTTGATACCCTGGCTGAGGAGGACCTGGAGTTCTCTCATTCGGTGCTGCAGAGTCATCCGCACTCTCCCGCCCGTTTGGGAGCTTTGGTATAATCCCCATGGTCCTTACGGAGTCCCCAGCATCCACTTAGGACGTTAGAGAAAATAAGAATTTACTTACCGATAATTCTATTTCTCATAGTCCGTAGTGGATGCTGGGCGCCCATCCCAAGTGCGGATTGTCTGCAATACTTGTACATAGTTATTGTTACAAAAATCGGGTTATTATTGTTGGGAGCCATCTTTTCAGAGGCTCCTCTGTTATCATACTGTTAACTGGGTTCAGATCACAAGTTATACGGTGTGATTGGTGTGGCTGGTATGAGTCTTACCCGGGATTCAAAATCCTTCCTTATTGTGTACGCTTGTCCGGGCACAGTATCCTAACTGAGGCTTGGAGGAGGGTCATAGGGGGAGGAGCCAGTGCACACCAGTTAGTCCTAAAGCTTTCTTTAGATGTGCCCAGTCTCCTGCGGAGCCGCTATTCCCCATGGTCCTTAAAGAGTCCCCAGCATCCACTACGGACTATGAGAAATAGAATTATCGGTAAGTAAATTCTTATTTTCTCTCTTTATGTTCACGTAAGGTAGCGAACCTTATGCCACCGGGCCTCTACTATCCCAGTGTTCCCACGGGACCCAAATTTCCGGGGTTCAGCTCCACTCACTCCTGCTTTCACTCACTCAGATACACCTTGTTTTTCTTTTCTGTACAGAAAATACCACTCCCTTCGATTGATGGTTTTAACCCAAAGGCAGTACCGTTTAAACAAAGTCTTACACTAATCTGCTTTTGAAATCAGATAGTTATGTGCTATTGTATTAAACGTATACTATCCCGCCTTTAATTGAACAAATCGTGTGGTTTTACTTTGCGCTCACAAACCTACGCAATCTTACGTAACCACGCGACCGTGCGTGCCTTTACGTCACGTGTGCGACCCTGCGCCACGTGCAAGCTCCTGTAATTTGTCTGTACGTGTACAAACGTGCGTTTGCAACTCAATAAACCACACAATCTCTATAAATGTGAGCAATACTAACTATAATCGCTCACAAACACAACCCACATTTGTTCTGTATAAACCTTACGACCAGGCCAGAACTGCATTTTGTGTTTTATAATTACAGCCTTAATATACTTATTTCAAATGTATCTACATGGCAGACAAATATATCCGATTTCACACAGGTCTAAAATGACTAATAACCTATGATTTAAATGATATGATTCAGATTGGATAGCTATCTTGCCGAACATACACTGATATAAATATACACATCATTATAATAATATTATATATATATATATATATATATATATATATATACCATTTACTGCACTCCTATGAGACACCTCACCTCTTCACTGCCTCTAATTTGCATATCAAAGATATTTCCTTTGCCTGTACTAAAAAAAAGTAGTTACACAAGTTAATTTGCATTTCAATGGCTATCCTACCCTAGTAAACAGACTCCACAAATCTTGGAAGAAAAGAAAGAAAAAGGAAAGAGAGGTTTTTTTTTTTTTTCTATCTGTGTGCAACCCCCCACTTGATGTAAGGTAATTACACACAGACAAGGAAAAAAAAACATTCACTTAGCTCACCATTTACTCTCACTAGGCCCAGTTGAAACTATTTGTAATTGATTATGGCATGGGTTAAATAAATTCATTGGTAACTCACAAATGGTGCTGGATTTGTAGATATGTGGAAACTTTGTGACAAAGGAAACTGATTGTTCTAATCAGACTGAAAATCAACTATTTAGAAAGTGACCTTCCTAAAATGGCCACTGCTCCTCCCCCTTCCACATCCATGAGGCTTACACAAGATGGTGGACAGGCCAAGTGGCTAGGCCAAAATGGAGGACAGACCATGCGGCTCCTTTGTCACAAAGAAATCACAGTCTATACAGACACCAAGAGTTACTTTAGGCCTGAGTTTAAAAGGTATACAAATTTTCTCAGCATGCTAACACAGCTATATTATGGCTATGCAGCAACTTTTAAATGCACTTTAAATCTACTTAGCAGATAAACAATCCAATGTGAATCAAACACAATATGACTTATTTGAACTTTGTTTTGCAACAATAAAAATACGCTGTAGCATCTTAAATATTATGAGAAACACACTGTCCCTTGAATTTCATATCAGCGCCTTACTGGTAAAACAACAGAACACACGGATGTGATTCGTCAGCGTCGCGATGCGTCCGCCGTTAGCTGGTCGATCACAACGGCGCCTGTACAGTGCATCATCAAGAACATGATATCCTGGACGAGCCCCATCTGTAAAAGTCATTTTGCTTTCTAACAAATATTTAAATTGCCAGCTCTAATATATACTGTGGATGCCTGCATCTTATTACCATGTGCTAAGAATGTGTGCTATACATCGCAAAACACTACATCCCATAAGAGAAAACAATACACCCACACATTATCTGAGTTCCAAGGCTCATTGATGTATATACTTGTTATTAAAAGGATATGTATTCAATATATCACAATGTACAGTATATATATATATATATATATATATATAATATATAATCAGCAGCAGTGAGGCTCGGCACTCCAAATGGGTAAACACAAATACTTGCTGCGGTGCCCTCCGTAGATCAATGGCTAGATCCTTAATAGTGCATGGAAGACAGCGGCACTCAGCAGACTTGAAGAAAAATATTTATGCCTTTAATTAATGTGGTCCTACGCCGTTTCGGGGTCAAGCCCCGTCGTCAGGGACAAGCGATACAATGTATATATATATATATAGTTACATGGTTACAATTTACACAGTAAGCAGTTATTACAAACTAATTCAAATACATACATGGCCAGCGATACAATTACCATATTTTGCTCAAATAAAGTCTCCACTCTCTCTCTCAGTAAAATCATGCAGCCACTGGACAGACATCATCTCCACCATCATCTGGGACAAAGAACAGTGAGCTCTTGTGTGTCTGCAATCAGCTATATACTATGTATTTTGGGGGAGTGCACACATCTCTTGTTACTAGTCTAGGGGAGGGAACTTTCTCATTCATGATGACTCACTGGTCAGTTCATATGCAAGCAACGTCCAGCCTTGATGGTGTAATTACAGGAGATAGCCACTGGTCAGGCATGCTGTCTTCCAAAGAATCCATTGTTCTAATAAGAGTGACTTTAGCTTTCATACATTTAAACATATCTACTAATGGCAATGTGATACAACTTTATAACAGGCATCAAATGAATCTACACATTAATCTGGTTACTGTGACACCAAGCACGACATGTCCATCTTGTTCCGTTTCAATAAATACACATACATGACGTTACTCCATTATATAATTTAAAACATTATGATGTCTGGTGCTTGATATGTTCAAATGATGTGCTGGATGAAATATTTGTTGAATATATCTTTGTGGCATGTCTGTATAAATGCGTATGTTACCATACACTGCGGTGCGCGCTGTGAGTATTTGCAAGTATAGCGACTCATAATGTGTGGAGTCTGTATGTTCTCTCTGTGTAATATTTTTGACTTCGACAGTCTTGTACAGCAGAATTTCTATCATCCTCTAGGGACTCACTAACCTGTACTCAGGATAATACTCACTCCCAGTCCAGTGGGGCTGAACCCCCTTGGTTGGCTTCCATTAAATGTATGATTTCTACTATTTCTACAAAACTGTCTCATAATGAGAAGGAGACACAGTTCTTACGGCAATCTATGGATGACCTGATGCATAGGGACTCAGCTTCCATACCTCCACCCCAGGCCCTAGCCATTTGCCCACAGAAGCATACTCTGGCCCAAATCATGCAGGGTGATGCTGACCCTGATACGTAGGATCCAGAGGAGGGTGAAGTGGATGCAGGTGAGGGGGATGCTGTCCTGTCACAGGGAATACAGGCCCTCATTGAGGCAATCAGGACTTTCCTGCACATTCCTGACAGGACAGAGGAGGGGGAAGAGGAATCTTATTTTAATACTAAAAAGAAATCCTCAGCTACTTTCCCCACTTCAAAGGAATTAAACACCCTCTTTGAAGAGGCGTGGGTAAACCCTGACAAGAAATTTCAGATCCCTAAACAGTTGATTTCTTCCTTTCCTTTTCCTTCGGAGGATAGGAAGAAATGGGAAAACCCGCCAATTGTAGACGCTTCTGTATCCAGGTAATTGCGTAAGATAGTCTTACCGGTTCCTGGGGCGGCGTTCTTAAAGGGCACAGCTGACCGTAAGATTGAGACCACTCTCATATCTTTATTTCTCTTACATCCTAGAGGATGCTGGGGTCCACATTAGTACCTTGGGGTATAGATGGGTCCACTAGGAGCCATTGGCACTTTAAGAGTTTCAGAGTGTGGGCTGGCTCCGCCCTCTATGCCCCTCCTACCAGACTCAGTTTAGAAAATGTGCCCGGAGGAGCCGGTCACAGCTAGGGGAGCTCCTAGAGCTTCTTTAGTTTTATTTTTTTTCTAAGAGTAATTTAGGCACAGCCTCCCTGCTTCGTGGGACTTAGGGGGGGAGTAGTGTCCAACCCTGAGAGGTTAATGGCCACTATCTCCCTGCTGACAGGACACTGAGCTCCTGAGGGTGATGATCGTTAGCCGCCCGAGGCGACCGCTCACTCCCGCAGCATGCCGCCACCCCCTAACAGAGCCAGAAGATTCCGGTGGCGAGTGAGTCACCGGCTCCCCGGACAAGAAGGGAGCCAGTGTGAATAGCGCCTACAGGGTAGGAGCGCATTACTAACTGCGCTCCGGAGAGCTCAGCGCTACATAGTGCGGCGCTATGAAGGGCGCCCTGAGCCAGAGCAGATACCCTACACTGGTCATCAAGCCTATCAGGGACCTCGGTTACGCTGCTAGCAGAATTCTCAGGCCAGTATAATCCTTTGAAAGTGCGGGAAGAGGCGCCATTTCCAGAGGGCAGAGGTTCTCCTCAGAGCGGACCCAGCAGCGTTCAGCGCCATTTTTCTCCCTGCAGATGCAGCTCCAGAGACGCTGACAGGGAGTGCTGTCCCTCCACACGACTCCAGCTTTCCTGTGCGGTACCAGGGGGATGTAGAAGGGTTGGGGGAGGCTGTGTATTACTGTGTAGTCTATCAAGGGTACACAGTCAGCGCTAGGGGGGTTATACCTACCTAATTGAGCGCTGTGTGTGTGCTGGCTCCAAGCTGTGTGTTTCTCTGAAGGTACTTGGAGAGGAAACTGTGTCTGACATTTTCCTGTGTGAGTGTGGGTGTATGTTTTCTCACATAACCATGTCCAGGGACTCTGTGTCTTATGCTGCAGAGGAGTACATTCCATGTACCCAGGAATGTAATGTGGTGTCTCAGATTCCTATTAATGAGCCAGAATGGCTGACTTCTATTAAGGGTATGATCTCTCAGATCTCTATTAGGGTAGCCCATAATGAGACTAAAACTCAGGTTTTAAAGAGTTCTATGGCAGGTTGGTCAGGTTCCATTCCTATTCCTTCCAAATCCCCTAGCGTGTACCCAAAGAAACGTGCACTTGCCCAGGTTATGCAAGATGACATGGATACCGACTCTGACACGGCAGACGGTGATGGGGATGTGCTGAGGGCGGCGGCGGCCCTCGCAAAGGGGATGCAGCTCATGATTGAGGCCATTAAAGATGTGTTAAACATTACTGACTCACCACCTGAGCAGGTTGAGGAGCCTTACTTCACAGACAATAAGAAAGCCTTGCTAACCTTCCCTGCTTCAAAAGAATTAAACACTCTCTTTGTTAAATCCTGGGAAAACCCGGAGAAAAATTTCCAGATCCTGAAGAGGATAGGAAAAGTTGGGAGACCCCACCCATAGTTGATGCATCTTTCTCCAGACTGTCAAAGAAGGTGGTGTGGTGTTACCTGTCCCTGGCTCTACCACGTTGAAGGAACCGGCTGACCGTAAGATTGACACTACGCTCAAATCCATATACACTGCTTCAGGGGTGGCGTTAAGGCCTACTATTGCCTGTGCATGGATTTCTAAAGCTATAGTAAAGTGGTCAGGTACGTTACGAGAGGGCTTAGGTACACTAGATAGAAGTGACATTGAACTGTTTTTACGTAACATACAGGATTCTGCGGGGTTCATGGTGGAATTCATGAAGGACCTGGGTACAATGAATGCAAGGATATCTTCCATGTCTGTCTAAGCTCGCAGGGGACTCTGGCTACGCCAATGGTCTGCCGACGCGGAATCCAGGAGAAGTGGGGAGAACCTACCCTACACAGGTCAGGCTCTATTTGGGGAAGCGTAGGATACGTGGATTTCCAGGGCAACCGCGGGTAAGTCACCTTTTCTTCCTTCAGCTCCGCCTTCTAAGAAGAAATTTTTTCCTTCATCTGCATCTCAGTCCTTTTGGACCGCTAAGACGAAAAAGTCCAAGCCTCCTACCACCTTCTTTAGAGGTGGTCGTGCAAAATCCAAAAAACCTGCACCTGCAGGTTCCCAGGACCAGAAGCCTGCTTCTTGTACCTCAAAATCCTTGATCCCTGGGTACTGGATATTGTGTCCTAGGGGTACAGACTGAAGTTTCAAGATCTCCCGCCTCACCGATGCTTCAAATCAGGCTTGCCAGCTTTACTGACAGACAGGGCTATCCAGCTGGAAGCCGTAAAAAATTTGGAAAAGTCAGAGGTCATTGTTCCAGTTCCACCTTATTTGAAACACATGGGTTACTATTCAAACCTTTTCATGGTACCAAAGCCGGATGGTTTGGTCAGGCCAATTTTGAACTTGAAATCGCTAATCCCTTATCTAAGGGAGTTCAAATTACAAAATGGAGTCTCTAGGGCGGTGATCTCAGGTCTAGAGGAGGGAGAGTTTCTGGTATCCCTGGATATCAAGGATGCGTACCTCCACATTCCGATTTGGCCACCGCACCAGGCGTATCTCCGATTTGCACTGTTGGACAGTCACTATCAGTTCCAGGCACTGACGTTCGGTCTCTCCACGGTGCTGAGGGTGTTCACCAAGGTGATGGCAGAGATGATGGCTCTCCGCAGACAGGGAATGAACATAATTCCATATCTTGACGATCTGCTGATAAAGGCATCGTCCAGGGAGAAGTTGTTGCAGTTCATTGCTCTCACGACTCATCTGCTCAGGGAACATGGTTGGATCTTGAACCTTCCAAAGTCACATTTGGAGCCGACAAGGAGATTTTCTTTCCTGGGAATGATCCTCGACACGAAAGTGCAGAAGGTGTTTCTGCCGGTGGAGAAAGCGTTGGTGATACAATCAATGGTCCGGGATGTCTTGAAGCCTGCCCGGGTATCGGTTCATCAGTGTATTCGCCTTCTGGGAAAGATGGTGGCCTCTTACGAGGCTCTACAGTACGGAACATTTCATGCTTTGTCATTCCAACTGGATCTCCTAGACAAGTGGTCGGGATCTCATCTACACATGCACCAGAGGATACGTCTGTCGCCGTAAGCAAGGATTTCACTACTCTGGTGGTCAAGTCAGGAATTCCTTCCAATAAACATCCTGGAACTAAGAGCCGTGTCCAACGGTCTTCTACAAGCAGCACACCTTCTGCAGGATCAGGCCATTCAAGTGCAGTCGGACAACGTAACGACGGTGGCCTACATAAACCGACAGGGTGGAACGAAGAGCAGAGCTGCGATGTCAGAGGTGACAAGAATCCTTCTCTGGGCAGAAAGGCACGTGGTGGCGCTGTCGGCAATCTTCATTCCGGGTGTGGACAACTGGGAAGCGGACTTCCTCAGCAGGCACGATCTCCATCCGGGAGAGTGGGGAATACACCCCGAGGTGTTCGCAGAAGTGACAAGTCTTTGGGGCGTACCTCAAATAGACATGATGGCCTCCCGCCTCAACAAGAAGCTTCGGAGGTACTGTTCCAGGTCGAGAGACCCACAAGCAGTGGCAGTGGATGCCCTGGTAACACCGTGGGTGTTCAAGTCAGTGTATGTGTTCCCTCCACTTCCACTCATTCCAAGAATTCTAAAGCTTGTAAAAAGAACAAGAGTTCAGGCGATCCTCGTTGCTCCGGACTGGCCAAGGAGAGCTTGGTACGCGGATCTCCTGCTTGGTACGCGGATTTACTGCTGGAAGATCCGAGGCCTCTTCCTCTTCGGGAGGATCTTATACAACAGGTGCCGTTCGCTTATCAAGATTTACCATGGCTACATTTGACGGAATGGAGGTTGAATGCCAGATCTTAGCTCGGAAGGGTATTCTGAACGAGGTTATTCCTACCCTGATACAGGCTAGGAAGGGAGTAACGTCTAAACATTACCATCGAATTTGGAAAAAATATGTGTCTTGATGTGAATGTAAGAAATTTCCTATGGTGGAGTTTCAACTTGGACGGTTTCTCCTCTTTCTGCCAGCAGGTGTGGATATGGGCCTGCGGTTGGGATCCACAAAGTCCAGATTTCGGCTTTATCCGTTTTCTTCCAGAAACAATTGGCTGCCCTCCCTGAAGTACAGACATTTTTGAAAGGGCTTCTGCACATCCAGCCTCCCTTTGTGGCGCCGACGGCACCCTGGGATCTTGACGTGGTGTTGCATTTCCTTCAATCGGATTGGTTTGAGCCTTTACAGGAGGCTGAGGTCAAGTTTCTCACGTGGAAGGCTGTCACATTGTTTGTCTTGGCTTCTGCACGACGTGTGTCGGAGTTGGGGGCTTTGTCCTGGAAAAGCCCCTACTTGATATTCAATGAAGAAGAGCTGAGCTGAGGACGCATCAGCAGTTCCTTCCAAAGGTTGTGTCGGCTTTTCATATCAACCAACCTATTGTGGTGCCAGTGGCTACTGACTCCTCAATTGCATCAAAGTCCTTGGATGTTGTGAGGGCTTTGAAGATCTATGTGAAGAGGACTGCTCGTCACAGAAAATCGGACTCTGTTTGTCCTTTATAATCCCAAGAAAATTGGGTGTCATGCTTCTAAGCAGACGATTTCTCGTTGGATCAGGTTCACTATCCAGCATGCATATTCTATGGCAGGATTGCCGTGTCCAAAATCTGTTAAGGCCCACTCTACTCGTAAGGTGGGTTCTACCTGGGCGGCTGCCCGGGGTATCTCGGCTTTGCAGCTCTGCCGTGCGGCTACTTGGTCTGGGTCGTACACGTTTGCTAAGTTCTACAAGTTCGATACTTTGGCCTCTGAGGACCTCAAGTTTGGTCAATCAGTTCTGCAGGGGCCTTTGCGCTCTCCCTCCCGTTCTGGGAGCTTTGGTACATCCCCATGGTACTAATGTGAACCCCAGCATCCTCTAGGACGTAAAAGAATATAGGATTTTAATTACCTACTGGTAAATCCTTTTCTCGTAGTCCGTAGAGGATGCTGGGCACCCACCCAGCACTTCATTGTCCTGCAGTGGTTACTTGGTTCAGTACTGCTTTGTTCTTAGTTAAATACTGCGTTTTTTAACTGGTTTAGGTAATGTTTCAGCTGTTGCTGAGTTTTCAGGCTAGTTACCTTGGTTTGCCTTGTTTGTGTGAGCTGGTATGAATTTCGCCACTATCTGTGTAGTTTCCTTCTCTCGAAGTTGTCCGTCTCCTCGAGCACAGTTTCTAGACTGAGTCTGGTAGGAGGGGCATAGAGGGAGGAGCCAGCCCACATTATTAAACTCTTAAAGGGCCAATGGCTCCTAGTGGACCCGTCTATGGGGGTCATTCTGACACGATAACATGCTACAGTTTATCGCGTTTGGCCGCCGTTTCGTAGGCGCGGTCTGGCCAACGCAGGCGTGGCCAGACCGTTTGGGTGGCGGGCCGCAGCGACTGCATGACATCGCACGCAGCCGCTGCGGGCCGTGGAGCGATTAGTAGCTCCCAGCCAGCATGCTAAAGCTGCGCTGGCCGGGAGCTACTCCTAAAGTGCAAAAGCATCGCCACTTTGCGATGCTTTTGCACTTCTGCTGGGGGGAGGGGGGCAGCACTGACATTCGAGGCGGGATAGCCCTGTGCTGGGCGTCCCCCCGCATGTCTATGGACATGATCGGAGCCCTGCTAAATTTTGCAGGGCTATGATTAACTCGAAATGACCCCTGTGAGGAAACCACGCTTCGCTGGGATGGTGGTTACCCTCTGTGGGATTCAATTCACTCGGGCAGATCAAAATATATAAAAAATAAGTCTTTATTATGACAGCACCACACCATAAAATAGTCACATGTTACAGGGTAATTGGTAGCACATATCCTCCAGCAGCCTCTTGCAGTCAGCATCCATAAGTAGCAATAGAAGTAATCTGTATCCTTACCACTACCTCTTGCTAGACAGTCCTGTGTCCCCCAGCCTGGGGTACTGGCTCACACTGACCCTGTCTTGGTAGGGTTTCCTCTGGTGGCACAACGATGCCCAGCTCAGAGTGTTTCCTGCTGATGTCTGATACAGGATCCACCACAATAGACTCTCTTCCATTGAGACCTGCTCTCCTTATATACCTGACTGGCAGATCCCCTCTGGTGCCAAACAGTCTACTCAGGAGGTTGGGTCAGGATATCCCAAGGCTATTTCAGCCAGTATAGTGCTGTGGAGAGCCATTGTACATCCTCTGGGAGTTCTAACCTAATTACCTCCCTGATGACCTAGATACATAACTTGGGCTGGCAGCTAGCTATCTTACCAGTCACTCAGTCATTGTTCTGATTACATTACCAGCAACACCTATCACACCTCACACAATGGACTCACATATGTGATACAAATGGTAATGAACTAGCACAGCTGCCTGGCTCTCCTCATGTCACACACTATGGCCTGTCCTGCTATAGTCACACAATATGGCAATTGTCTTTATATCTCCAATACATACCATATTGCAGGTAATAGCAAGGACAATAAATACCTAATAACATGAAATAACAGTATACATGATACACCTAGGCTCTGGTGTATATACCTAGACTGGGCCAAGGATTAAAAAGTACATTATACTGAGAGAAACGAGTGATGAATATAAAGGTTCTCAGTCCAAGTCCATCTCGTTTCGTTACAACCCCCTATACCCCATGGTACTAACGTGGACCTTAGCATCCTCTACCGACTACGAGAAAAGGATTTACCAGTAGGTAATTAAAATCCTCTTTTTACTGATCATTTATAGAAAATAATGTGATAATAATCTCTACTTAATAGTATATACTATATATTCTCCTTAATACTATTTAGGTTATAGCTATGTGGGGATAAAGCTCCTAAATTTGCTGTTCGGACTTGGTAAATTGGACTAGACTGAGGCCTCCATGTAAATAATGGGGATTGCGTTACTTAGCTGAGCGCAGGTGATATCTATGTGTGATAGCCGGGGAGCGGCAGGTCCATAAGTAATTTTAAAAGCATTGGACGCCAGGCCGTTTCATCACATAAGCACGCAGTTTATTCACAGTTCAGACAGGGTTATCACAACAATAACATTTAACTTCTTGTTCTCCTCTCTTCAGGGTAATATTCATATGGGTTACATCAGGTTACATCTCCTTTCATTTGCTTCACTGGCAATAACAGCATTTACAGTGATGTGACAGCATTACAGTACAGTACATACCAGCGCAGTCTCTGGGAATCAGTATTGCGGCTTCCGCAAACAGATTCATTTCAGTGTGCTCTCCCCCATTCGCTAGTGGCTCTATCTAAACGGGATCTCTCATGGACACGTTACTGGGGACCTTCCGCCAAACGTGGTTCCTACCACTCACCTAGGTCGTCCTCTCCCGCAGACTCACACCTCCCGTCCTGCTTCTTAGGTACCCCTGAAGATGGGGATCCCCTGTGTTCCTGGTTCCTTCCACTGTACTCTGCATACTGTGGCTCTCACACTGCAAATCTGGATATCTTTTGCTCTTCCTAGCAGCACCTACATGCTGTTCTATAATGCCAGGGACTGTGGAGTACCATGCTTGTTCCACAGTCCCCAGACTGCGTTTCTCCTGGACACTTAGCCTGTGCCTTCCATCCTCAGTCCTAAGCTCACCCTGAATTCTAGCCTCTGCTTTGTTCCTTCTACTAAAACCCCCTACACTTCCTGTCCTAACTCCTTACATGTCACAGGGTCTGCAAGTAACTGGTTTTGGGGCCATAAACTCCCCCACTCACTGATAAGAATCAAAAGGCATTTGGAACTTTCCAAAATCTGTTGTCTCCTAACATTCCAGTATGCCACATATGTTATGGCCTGCATTCAGCTAGTGATAAATAGCAGTGATAATAAAATCACACGGAAACTGCTGCTGTCACATGATGATTCGGGAGGAGTTGTGTGTCATAAATAGGCCCTATAATGATTGGAGACATCCTAGAGGCCGCTTCTGAGTACTGAGCCCAGGAATTGTGTCAGAGTGCTGCAGGTTAGTGTCACTCTGCAGCACCCGGCTCCTGTTACTGTGGAGGAGTCGGCATTTTGGTGTCACTCCATGTTAGGGTGACGCCCTTGAGTGGCCCGCACCCCCCTTGTAACGACACACTGGGCAAATATGGCAAGGGTGCAATAATAATTTGGGAGAATGAGAGGCTGCTTCCACAATTCCATGTGACATTGCAGGACAAGAGACAGATGAGACCTCTGGATCTGTCCCATCAGTATCAATTAATAGAAATTAGGAAATGCATTTGGAAATTTGTCATTTTTTTTAAAAACAGGTAACTGGTATGTAAGTATAATATTATACCATGACTCCAACAAGCGTTGTGACTTAGCCAACTTGTGTCCAGGCCAGGAACTTGGCGCCCATGCATTTGATGGGATGGCATGTGGAAGTAGGCCTATTAAGGTTGCATTCCAGCTGTGTTCCATTTATAGTGCAGGAGGTAGATGATATACGTACATCATTCCTGGTCAGTAACATTTGTTGTACGTCTGATTCCCAGGAACACAACAGACTGCCGGCAGGGTGTCAGACAGACCAGAATGGCATCTCTTGGCGCTGACAGCTGCGAAACACAGAGGCGTGATGCATGACCAAGTACCCAGATGCCACTCCCAGTGTTTGTGTGCACAGCTTATGTTAGGAGGTATGTCCTGAGTCACCTGGAGGAAGTGTACCATGCGTCTCTTCTTACTAACATGTGCAGAGGTGTTTTACCAAATGGGGCGGCCCAAGGCCTAACTGCTAAAGTCTACTGCCCCCAATAGTCTGCAGTTTGTATTGTGGCAGATCCTCACAGGTTGCATCCGTCCGTATTGATGATACATTGCCACCTGTCATCTGTAGAATGTATTGCGTTGGAACCTGAACCTCACGTGTGTAGTTGTCTGAGTTCTTTTTCTTACATTCAATGTACTTTTACTTTTTTAAGTGTCACTTTTGTGATTTAACAGATATGTTGAAATTATATATTATATGAAAGCACACCACGGGGGCTATATAATTGGTTCTAAGATCACAGAACTGGCAATCTGTTATAAGGCTGGTTACCTATAACCCCCCAAATGCATCTTGATTTCCAGTATAAAAGTTGTGTGTGTGCCCGTGCTGGGAAATAATGAATATATACTTATCTGACCCATCTAACGATGCTTCCAAGGACACAGTATCCCCCAAATATTAATTCATCATATAGACACTCCAGTTGGGGAAAATAAAACAAACAAAGTATATCTTTATGCAACAACATTTTAATAAATTTTTTTTTGTATTTGTTGGTAATAGATTATGTGTCTGCAAACACCTTTCCAGTGGTGGTACATGCCTCTCTGATGGTAGTGGGGGCACATGCGTCTCTGGTGTTTGTGGGGGCACATGACACTCTGATGGTAGTGGGGGCACATGCCACTCTGATGGTAGTAGGGGCACATGCCTCTCTGGTGTTTGTGGGGGCACATACCTCCCTGATGGTAATAGTGGGGGTTCATGCCTCCCTGATGGTGTTTGGGTGCGTGCCTCACCGGTGTTATTGGTGGGGGCGCATGCCTCTGGTGGTTATATCGGGCGCAGATGGTTTTATGATGGGGGCACCTGCCTCTTCCGGGGTGGCGGTGGTGCCTTCCTCTCCCGGGGTGGCGGTGGTGCCTTCCTCTCCCGGGGTGGCGGTGGTGCCATTCTCTCCCGGGCTGGTGCCTTTCTCTCCCGGGGTGGCGGTGGTGCCTTCCTCTCCCGGGGTGGCGGTGGTGCCTTCCTCTCCCGGGGTGGCGGTGGTGCCTTCCTCTCCCGGGGTGGAGGTGGGGCCTTTCTCTCCCGGGGTGGCGGTGGTGCTATCCCGTCCCAGGCTGGTGCCTTCCTCTCCCGGGGTGGCGGTGGTACCTGCTGTGCCTGGGATGCTGGGGGTAATGATGGCGTCTCCCTCTCCGCAGGTACTGGGTGTGCCTGCATCAACGAGGGTAACGGAATCTCCTCATTCTCCAATAACAAGGGCTCATCCCTCGGCCTCATCTTAATTAAATAAAGATAAAATAAAAATACTATGTAATAATTAAGTTCAGTTATTTGCAAAAATCCCTTCTAGTCAGATTTCCACCTTTACCATCCTCTGAGGCCGCCCTCACAAGACGTGATCAGTGATTTATGTATAATAAGGTCTATTTATCAACAATCGCATTTGCAGTGTAATATGGTCACGATATTAGCACCGAGGATCGCATTACAAGATACAATTATACCACCCGAATGTATTAAACAGCACTTGCATGGAGTGGGTTACAGGCATACGGGTACATGAGGTGAGGATTTGATAGACTAATAGGGATGGTCAACGTGGGGCTCTCCGGCTGTTGTGGGACTGCAAATCACAGCATGCCCTGCTGCAGTTTTAGCATTCCCTAATAGCAGCATTGTAGTGGGGCATGCTGGGATGTGTGGTTCCACTGCAGCTGGAGGGCCGCATGTTAAACCCACTTGACTAGAAAAACCATTGCAGCAACGTGCCAAACACGTGTCACCCTGCATGGGGACTATTTCAGTGGCAGTAAGGAGAACCCATAAACAGCCACATACACCCATTAAGGGACAACATTTGGACATACATCACGAATTGGAGACATTACCCATTTATAAACTTATACTAAAGATCACCCAGCCTACAGTTTGCTGACTCATTGGACATGGTGGGACAGACAACTAAGGACATTATATGAACACTGGCATTGTACCCTGGAGCGCACCCATCTAACCATTATTTGAGTACTGTATTAGGGGTGTGAGACATCGCCTTTTGGGAGCTGCTAAGGGTAATTTCCTCGGAGCGCTGCATATATTATATTGTTTAAGCTCATATATAACACCTACGATTTGCGGCCATTGAGAACCGGCAATATTATAAATAATAGTAAATAACCCCTTAGCTTAGTGAGATTTGGGCAGAGACGCCTCCTTACGTTTAGGCCTACCAAATTGGGACAAAACCGCCTTGTATGCCCTGACACGCCCACTTTCAGGTGAGCCCCGTCCCTTATAAAATCCAGGAAAAACCCTAATTGGGCAAATAACAAAGTACAAATAAAAATAAAAGCACACTTACCTTACGCCAGAAGAATATCCAGCACCTGTTACATGGGATGCAGCCCATGGCTGCTCCCTCCCACCTCACTCCTTGCTCTTCTCTCTCCACTTAATATATAATAATATAATAAAATATAAAAATAATACCTAATAAAATGTAATAAGTAATTTATATAAAGAAATTAAAAATACTCTCAGTAATTATAGCACAACTCCAACTCCAGAGCCTCCGTCCTGTACTACTGGGGACCAGATAACAGGATAAAGCCCAGTGTTCTGCCCTGGCATTCCATTCATTGTGTAATTGGACAGTCATGATGTCATAGCACAGACAGCAGCAGCAGCAGCCATACAGGCAAATATTTGTATTTCATAATGTGACTGTGTATAGGGGTAGGCAGGGACAGAATAGCGTATCTCCCAGCTGCCCCAATTTTAACACCCTAAAAAAGCAATATTTCTCTGACGTCCTAGTGGATGCTGGGAACTCCGTAAGGACCATGGGGAATAGACGGGCTCCGCAGGAGACTGGGCACTCTAAAGAAAAGATTAGGTACTATCTGGTGTGCACTGGCTCCTCCCTCTATGCCCCTCCTCCAGACCTCAGTTAGAATCTGTGCCCGGCCAGAGCTGGGTGCTCCTACTGGGCTCTCCTGAGCTTACTAGTAAAGAAAGTATTTATTAGGTTTTTTTATTTTCAGTGAGCTTCTGCTGGCAACAGACTCACTGCTACGTGGGACTAAGGGGAGAGAAGCAAACCTACCTGCTTGCAGCTAGCTTGTGCTTCTTAGGCTACTGGACACCATTAGCTCCAGAGGGTTCGAACACAGGCACCTGTCCTCGATCGTCCGTTCCCGGAGCAGCGCCGCCGTCCCCCTTGCAGAGCCAGAAGAACAGAAGCTAGAAGACGACGAAATCGGCGGCTGAAGACTCCTGTCTTCATTTAAGGTAGCGCACAGCACCACAGCTGTGCGCCATTGCTCCCAGCACACTTGCACACTCCGGTCACTGTAGGGTGCAGGGCACTGGGGGGGGGCACCCTGGGCTGCAATTGAAGTACCTTTGGCATAAAAATACATATATACAGTCTAGCACTGTATATATGTAAAAACCCCCGCCATTATTTTACACTGAAAGCGGGACAGAAGCCCGCCACTGAGGGGGCGGGGCCTTCTTCCTCAGCACACCAGCGCCATTTTTTCTTCACAGCTCCACTGGAAGCAGCTCCCCAGGCTCTCCCCTGCAGTATCCAGGTACAAGACGGGTTAAAAAGAGAGGGGGGGCACATAAATTTAGGCGCAAAGAATACAAAAAAAGCAGCTATTGGGTATATCACTTATTAGCAGTGAAAATCCCTGTGTTATATAGCGCTGTGGTGTGTGCTGGCATACTCTCTCTCTGTCTCCCCAAAGGACTTTGTGGGGTCCTGTCCTCAGTCTGAGCATTCCCTATGTGTGTGCGGTGTATCGGTACGGCTGTGTCGACATGTTTGATGAGGAGGGTTACGTGGAGGCGGAGCAAGGGCAGATAAGTGTGGTGTCGCCCCCGTCGGGGCCGACACCTGATTGGATGGATATGTGGAAGGTCTTAAACGACAATGTAAGCTCCTTACATAAAAGGTTTGATGACGCTGCAGCCTTGGGACAGCCGGGGTCTCAGCCCGCGCCTGCCCAGGCGACTCAGAAACTGTCAGGGGCTCATAAACGCCCTCTATCTCAGATGGTTGACACAGATGTCGACACGGAGTACGACTCCAGTGTCGACGATGATGAGGCACATTTACAGTCTAAAATGACCAAGGCCATCCGATACATGATTATTGCAATGAAAGATGTATTACACATTTCTGAGAGTAACCCGGTTAATACCAAGAGGGTTTATATGTTTGGGGAGAAAAAGCAGCCAGTGACTTTTCCCCCATCTGATGAATTAAATGAATTGTGTGAAGAAGCGTGGAGTTCCCCTAATAAGAAATTTGTGATTTCTAAGAGGTTACTGATGGCGTACCCTTTCCCGCCAACGGACAGGTTACGTTGGGAAACATCCCCTAGGGTGGACAAGGCGCTGACACGCTTATCTAAAAAGGTGGCCCTGCCGTCTCAGGATACGGCCGCCCTAAAGGAGCCTGCGGATAGAAAGCAGGAAGCTATCCTGAAGTCAGTGTATACACACTCTGGTACTCTACTGAGACCTGCTATTGCTTCAGCCTGGATGTGTAGTGCTGTAGCAGCGTGGACAGATACTCTGTCAGACGACATAGATTCCCTCGACAGAGATACTGTTTTGCTAACCCTGGGCCATATCAAAGACGTCGTCTTATATATGCGAGATGCTCAGAGGGACATTTGCCTGCTGGGCTCTAGAATTAATGCTATGTCCATTTCTGCCAGGAGGGTCTTATGGACTTGGCAATGGACAGGAGATGCTGATTCTAAAAAACACATGGAGATTTTGCCTTATAAGGGTGAGGAATTGTTTGGGGACGGTCTATCGGACCTCGTGTCCACATCGACAGCTGGAAAGTCGACTTTCTTGCCTCAGGTTTCCTCACAGCCTAAGAATGCACCGTATTATCAAATGCAGTCCTTTCGTTCTCAGAAAGGCAAGCGGATCAGAGGCGCATCCTTTCTTGCCAGAGGCAGGGGTAGAGGTAAGAAGCTGCACCATGCAGCCAGTTCCCAGGAACAAAAGTCCTCCCCTGCTTCCACTAAGTCCACCGCATGACGCTGGGGCTCCACAGGCGGAGCCAGGTGCGGTGGGGGCGCGTCTCCGAAACTTCAGCAACCAGTGGGTTCGCTCACAGGTGGATCTCTGGGCTGTACAAATTGTATCTCAGGGATACAAGCTGGAATTCGAAACGACTCCCCCCCGCCGTTACCTCAAATCAGCCTTGCCAGCTTCCCCCATGGAAAGGGAGGTAGTACTGGCGGCAATTCACAAGCTGTACCTCCAGCAAGTGATTATCAGGGTCCCCCTCCTTCAACAGGGAAGGGGTTACTATTCCACAATGTTTGTGGTACCGAAACCGGACGGTTCGGTGAGACCCATTCTGAATTTAAAATCCTTGAACACTTATATAAAGAAATTCAAGTTCAAAATGGAATCGCTCAGAGCGGTTATTGCAAGCCTGGAAGAGGGGGATTTTATGGTGTCGCTGGACATCAAGGATGCTTACTTGCATGTCCCCATTTACCCACTTCACCAGGAGTACCTCAGGTTTGTGGTACAGGACTGTCATTACCAGTTCCAGACGTTGCCGTTTGACCTGTCCACGGCACTGAGGATATTTACCAAGGTAATGGCCGAAATGATGATACTCCTTCGAAAAAAGGGAGTTATGGTTATCCCGTACTTGGACGATCTCCTCATAAAGGCGAGGTCCAGAGAGCAGTCTCAGGGAAGAAACTTCCAAGGGCTGTGGTCAAGTCTGGAGACTTCTCTACACATAAATATAGTGGAACTAAGGGCCATTTACAACGCCCTGAGTCAAGCAGAGCCCCTGCTTCGAAACCGGCCAGTGCTGATTCAGTCAGACAACATCACGGCGGTCGCCCATGTAAACCGCCAGGGCGGCACAAGAAGCAGGATGGCAATGGCGGAAGCCACAAAGATTCTTCGGTGGGCGGAGAATCACGTGCAAGCACTGTCAGCAGTGTTCATTCCGGGAGTGGACAACTGGGAAGCAGACTTCCTCAGCAGACACGACCTCCACCCGGGAGAGTGGGGACTTCATCAAGAAGTCTTCACACAGATTGCAAAGCGATGGGAACTGCCACAGGTGGACATGATGGCGTCCCGCCTCAACAGAAAGCTTAAAAGATATTGCGCCAGGTCAAGGGACCCTCAGGCGATAGCTGTGGACGCCCTAGTGACACCGTGGGTGTACCAGTCGGTATATGTGTTTCCTCCTCTTCCTCTCATACCCAAGGTACTGAGAATAGTAAGAAAGAGAGGAATAAGAACAATACTCATTGTTACGGATTGGCCAAGAAGGACTTGGTACCCGGAACTGCAAGAAATGCGCACAGAGGACCCATGGCCTCTGCCTCTCAGACAGGACCTGCTGCAACAAGGGCCCTGGCTGCGTTTGACGGCATGGCGGTTGAACGCCGGATCCTAGCGGAAAAAGGCATTCCGGATGAAGTTATTCCTACGCTGATAAAGGCTAGGAAGGACGTGACAGCAAAGCATTATCACCGTATATGGCGAAAATATGTTGCTTGGTGTGAGGCCAGGACGGCCCCTACAGAGGAATTCCAGCTGGGTCGATTCCTGCACTTCCTACAGTCAGGGGTGACTATGGGCCTAAAATTGGGGTCCATGAAGGTCCAGATTTCGGCCCTATCCATTTTCTTTCAAAAAGAACTGGCTTCACTGCCTGAGGTTCAGACGTTTGTTAAGGGAGTGCTGCATATTCAGCCCCCTTTTGTGCCACCAGTGGCACCCTGGGATCTTAACGTTGTGTTGGATTTCCTGAAATTCCACTGGTTCGAGCCACTTAAGACCGTGGAACTAAAGTATCTCACGTGGAAAGTGGTCATGCTGTTGGGCTTAGCATCGGCTAGGCGTGTGTCGGAATTGGCGGCTTTGTCATGTAAAAGCCCATATCTGATCTTCCATATGGACAGGGCAGAATTGAGGATTCGTCCCCAATTTCTCCCAAAGGTGGTATCATCGTTTCATTTGAACCAACCTATTGTGGTGCCTGCGGCTACTCAGGACTTGGAGGACTCCAAGTTGCTGGAGGTAGTCAGGGCTTTGAAAATATATGTTTCCAGAACGGCTGGAGTCAGGAAGACTGACTCGCTGTTTATTGTCAGACTAGGTTTTGTCTGTGTCCCCGGAGGGGGCGCTAGTGGGTCAGTGGAGGTAGGAGGGAGAAAGTGAGGAGGCTGGATTAATTTTCTGCGCATGGGCGCAATGATGTTTATTAACACAAAGTTCACAAAAGGCAGCAGAAATAAACAATAAGGAATGCAATGTCAATGGTACAGCGTGGGAGCTGAAAGTCTATGGTAACAGAGATTATGATAATGGATGAATGATAACTGATGAATGATAACTGATGAAACATGGAACCAGCAGAGATGGTAACATACAGCAAACCTGGTAGCAGAGGCAGAAGACTGGCAATGTTCACAGTGCAGGTGATGAGGCACAGGCAGCAAGCAAGCTGCATCACAGGTGAGGAGATGGAATGCACCTGGAGCGAGTCTCTACTGCTAGGCTGAAGCACACTGAGTTGGTGATTAGTGTGAAGCCTGTAAACAGAAGCAGGTAATGCTGAGGCTTGTAGTTCCACGGAGCTGTAGAGGATACCTGGAGCACAAAGTCACAGGTAGGTAACCAGGAACACGGAGGTATAGGCAGGTAACCAGGAACACGGAGGAACAGGTACCAGATCCAGACACGGGTCGCAGGAGTGACACAAAGTTCAGGATGATCACAGACTGATCCTGCAGCTCCAGATATACCCCCTGATGTGCAGGCATTGGTGGGAGTGAGGAAAGTAGGTGCGGCCAAGCCCTGGATTGGCCGCCGTGCTCTGACCGATGGAGACTGTCATGGCGGCGCCCATGCCGCGGCCCGGCGGGAACGCGGCGTGCTACACGCCAGCTGTCACAGGAGCGCTCCCAAGCCCAGGATGACATCTGAGGGCAGAGGTGCGGATGACAGCAGAACGCAGGGACCCTGGACGGAGTCCGCACCGGCGGACAGATGTGACTGTGGTGAGTCGATTCCTGACATTTATCCTGCATGCACCCAACAAGCTGGGTGCTCCTGCTTCAAAGCAAACTATTGCTCGCTGGATCTGTAGCACGATTCAGCTGGCTCATTCTGCGGCTGGATTGCCGCATCCAAAATCAGTAAAAGCCCATTCCACAAGGAAGGTGGGCTCTTCTTGGGCGGCTGCCCGAGGGGTCTCGGCTTTACAGCTTTGCCGAGCGGCTACTTGGTCGGGTTCAAACACCTTTGCAAAGTTCTACAAGTTTGATACCCTGGCTGAGGAGGACCTTGTGTTTGCTCATTCAGTGCTGCAGAGTCATCCGCACTCTCCCGCCCGTTTGGGAGCTTTGGTATAATCCCCATGGTCCTTACGGAGTTCCCAGCATCCACTAGGACGTCAGAGAAAATAAGAATTTACTCACCGGTAATTCTATTTCTCGTAGTCCGTAGTGGATGCTGGGCGCCCGTCCCAAGTGCGGACTTTCTGCAATACGTGTATATAGTTATTGCTTAAATAAGGGTTATTGTTATGACCCATCCGTTGAGTGAGGCTCAGTTGTTGTTCATACTGTTAACTGGGTAAGGTTATCACAAGTTGTACGGTGTGATTGGTGTGGCTGGTATGAGTCTTACCCTGGATTCCAAAAATCCTTTCCTTGTAATGTCAGCTCTTCCGGGCACAGTTTCCCTAACTGAGGTCTGGAGGAGGGGCATAGAGGGAGGAGCCAGTGCACAGCAGATAGTACCTAATCTTTTCTTTAGAGTGCCCAGTCTCCTGTGGATCCCGTCTATTCCCCATGATCCTTACGGAGTTCCCAGCATCCACTACGGACTACGAGAAATAGAATTACCGGTGAGTAAATTCTTATTTTAAAACATTATGATTTCTGGCGCTTGATATGTTCAAATTATGTGCTGTATGAAATATGTGTTGAATATATCTTTGTGGCATGTCTGTGTAAATGCATATGTTACCATATATTGCGGTGCGCGCTGTGAGTATTTGCAAGTATAGCGACTCATAATGTGTGGAGTCTGTATGTTCTCTCTATGTAATATTTTTGACTTCGACATTCCACCCTTTGGCAGTAAACAATAACTGCCATAAATTATTAACATAAGAAAAATATTTCAGACAATAATCGGTGACCTAGACACACGTATGTATTCATTTTGCAAATCAGACACTTGACTATATTTGGGGAAGACAGGGAGGAGGACGAGACATCCTCTATATGCACTCGGCGGTCACGGGACCACTGGTTGGGTGTGGGACAACATTCAACCTATAGAGTATGCTGGAACAGTGCTTTGGCCTATAATGTCTGATTTGGACTAACATTTCACACATACATGTACCTACGTCTTTGTACACTGATGTTCGGATTCGATTGAGGTTCTGCTGGTTAGAGGGAGAAAACACAAACAAATTGTGAAAGTGACATATAAAATTTTCATGGTATACATTCCTATCATTCCCTAAACATTGTTTCCATTTCTGGAACATTTGCTAGGTCTGTTTCATCATTGAACAAGGGTTATAAGTAGTGTCCTTCCTGGATAACATAAACCTTCGGAGTTCGGGGAGAGCCACTCATAAACCTTTCTTCCACATATATTAATGAGCTCTTTATCTGCTATGTGTGAATAGCCATTGTCTGATTGTTCCTGATTACCTCCCAATTTCCTGAAATTGGTGAGATTTAAACATACCAAGGATTTATCTATGGTACTGGTGGATCTTAAGGCTAGGGGGTCTAGTTATATTATATTCTTTGTCCACCGGTCCCCTCCCCCTTCCGTGTAATTCAAGTACCTCAGCTAACTCTAAAAAAAATATGGCACTAATCCTGCATCTTTTCGTCTTAGAGGTACCTGTGAGCACATCCAACATTCCGTTTGGTTTAAGACCTTACCAACTAGTGAGTGGTACTCACTCAAGGGATGTCTGTCACCTTATTGCTAGACTGACATCTCTGGATGCTCTCATCTTCAAATATGGGGTCACAATAACTACAAAATACAGTATTCCTCAGACAATAGCCTATCACGTTACCTCCGAACTCCGTAACTACTAGACCTTTGATTTTTCTCTGGCTTTAACAAACTGATCGGCTAATCCTGAGATCCTATAAGGAAATCACTCCTTCCTCCAGAACCAGTTTCAGTCCCACACTCGACTCCTCATGAAAAACCTCGCAAAAATAGAATGTCCTGAAAAAAATGCTTGTCAGCGGGAAACAGAGAAAAGAAAAATAGAACAAAACAAATCTTGTCCATAGCAAATAAATTACAACGACTGGTCCTTCTGTAATCCTTTAGCACGCTCTGGTAGTGTTCAACAGTGCCGCCTCTCAGTCTTCACGGAACAGACTCTCTGGTGATACTTTTGTGATCTCACTCCATTTATGAGTTCCTTCCGGACTACCGACTTTCCTGCACTGGGAATCGTGGACCCAAGTCTCTCGGCTACTTTCACTGGGATCGTGCTGTCAACAAAACTTGGTACGGTCCTTCCCACCTGTCTGTTAGGCAACCTGAGTGTAAGAACAATCACACAGTCTCTTGGTTCACAATCAAGACAGTTAGTATTTGGCATACCAGGAATCAAGTTTCAAGTTCTTTCTCATACGTCCTAGAGGATGCTGGGGACTCCAAAAGGACCATGGGGTATAGACGGATCCGCAGGAGCCTGGGCACACTATAAAGACTTAAACTGGGTGTGAACTGGCTCCTCCCTCTATGCCCCTCCTCCAGACCTCAGTTAGACTTTGTGCCCAGGAGTGATGGGTCACACACTAGGGGAGCTCTCCTGAGTTTCTCTGAAAGACTTTATGTAAGGTTTTTTATTTTCAGGCAGACCTGCTGGCTACAGGCTCCCTGCAGCGTGGAAGTGAGGGGAGAGAAGCAGAACCTACTTCTGTGAGTTTCAAGGCTCTGCTTCTCGGCTACTGGACACCATTAGCTCCAGAGGGTTCGATCACTTGGTGCGCCTAGCTGCTTGTTCCCGGAGCTACGCCGTCGCCCCCCTCACAGAAGCCAGAAGAAAGAAGTCGGGTGAGTATTGGAAGAAAAGAAGACTTCAGACGGCAGAAGACTTCAGTAACGGAGGTACAGTGGTAGTGCTGCGCTCCATGCTCCCACACACCAACGCACTCACAGGGTGCAGGGCGCTGGAGGGGGGAGCGCCCTGGGCAGCAGGTTACTAGTCTTCTTAATGTGCAAAATCGTTACCCCCGCCAGCATATTTTACCGATTTCCCCGCCACCGCTTATACGGGTGCAGGGCGGGGGGGCGGGGAGCGCCCTGGGCAGCGAGTTAGTTTATGCTCCGTTTTACTACTCGCGTTGCCGGGGGCTCCGTATGCAGACCCCCGCAGGCGTGTTATAGCGCACTACACACCATTCTTCCCCGTCGGCTGCCATGGGTGCAGGGCGCCGGGGAGTGGGTGGCGCCCTGGGCAGCATAGATATGTGGAGCTTAGAGCTCCCGGGCGCCGCACACGATGACCCGCCATGAGAGCGGCGGGTGCGCGACACGCCGGGGCTCCCACATGCCGATCGGTTGCCTGGGGTGCAGGGCACGCAGGGGGGCGCCCTGAGCAGCATTGATCTGGGTAAATATAGTGTTTTAACCTATATTGATGCTCGTCCTGATTGTGTTCTTTTTAGAAATGCAGGGGGCTATAGCGCGCCGAGAGGGGCGGAGCTTAGCCTCACACCGGAGTCAGCACCATTTTCCCTGATGTCCCCACCAAGCACAAACAAAGTGGGGGACATAGTGTTTGGGTGTTATGTTGCCCCTCTCAGATGTAAAATCTCCCTGTGTTTAAGGTCCCTCGGCTCAATATAGGGTTCTATGTATATTTATATTCGAGCGGGCTTAAAGGGCGCCGGGAAGGGGCGGAGCTTAGCCCTCACAGAGGGGTCAGCGCCATTTTCCTAAGTCCCCCACCGGAACTTGCTGTGTACTAAGAAGGAAGGGGGGCACAGTGTTTTAATGCTATATGGGTGTCATATAGCATTAGGATTGATAATGGACGCAGAATCCTTGTAATACATAAATGCACTGTTTCCCTGTTTGGTTTCCCACTATCGGCTAGTCGACATGTCGACAGGTGTGAGGGCTTTGTCATAAGCTGCTGTGGGAATAACTGTCGGCTTCGCCGGCGCATGGCGGTACTTGATTCTGGAAATTAAGTATTAGAAAATTGGCATTTGTGTACTTAAAACAGTGAACACGCTAAGGGAGACACAGTTGTTGGTGGATGCCCGGCCGGCATCAACGGTAACCTCAGGGGTAAAAAACGTTAATAGGCTGTTCTGCCCTTTTATTTCTAGATATATGTGAAGGGGAGTGTTATCGAAATTGTATTCGTTGCTTCCCTCAGACCCTTCGGGGTTTCCAAGGTTACTATTACTTTTACCCGATTACTGTTCCTGGCTGTCGACATTTACTTAGTTTCTGTCGACTGTAACGTTCCTGGTAGATCCACTTCGGGGGCATGTCAGTACATGGTCGTACACATTCACAACACATTACTGTCTATAGGGACCTGATAGGTCTGGACAATCCACTTGCGTATACGTTATATCTATATGTGTATATATATGTAGATATAGGTTTATATATGCAGGGTTAGGATATATGTGTTTTATTGTGTATTATATGAGGTATATCCAGGAATGCTGAAATAATGCTATTCTTATCATGTGCTGGTTACTCTGTTGATTAAGCTCTAGATTGGCCGTGAAGTGTTGGATTGGACCCTCTCAAAAAATCCGAATATTATTCTCTTCACAACGCGGAGAGTAAATCACGACAGTCTACTCCTGGTCGACGCAGAGCCCGGTCGCAAAGGATCATACACAGGCAGCTAAGTGAAATTTTATTTCTATACTTTGACCTTATTTGCACTGTATACACTTGAGGGAGTGTGGTGTTCGGGTAGACATCCGACAAAATTACCCTACCCAGAGTGGGTAGGCGTGCCGCCTATGTTTATTCTACTGTATAACGTTACAGCAGGCTGCCACGTGACAGCAGGAGGTGTGACCGGAAAAATGCGGAGGATGTCTCCGGGAGAGGCTGGTGGCAGGTATACAGCTGTTTGGTGTGGCCTATGGCCAGTCAATCTCGGCGGATACCACTGGTAAGTCTATCTTCGTGAGTTAGCCTCCTTCGCAACGGTTGGTGATGCATTATTTTGTGGGATGCAGTCGTTTTTACCGGTTCGATGACGCTCTTTTTTCCTTTTCTGTGCAGACAATGGAAGGTGAAAAGGTAAGAGTTCTGCAGCCTTGTTAGGTTAGCAGAAGTGGATGTCGTTTTCTGTTTCCACTACATCCATCACTTGTCGCTGAGTCTATCTGGCTGGTCTCCACTCCGGTGACCACTGGTCTACTAATTTTCAGTTAGTCCGGAAATAGACTAGGACCTGTGAGTTATTTATAGAAGCCAAAGGAGAACACTCTGACTTACGGTGGTTTCCCCTTACTGTTTTTCTAATAAATCTTGCCTTTCCCCTCTGGAAGGGGAGGTAGTGCGCGACGCCATACGGAGGTGCGTCAGGTTAAGGACATTGTCTTGTTGTCCCTGTATACGGGTGCAAATCGTTGTTTCTCCCTGACTGTTCTTCGGCACAGGGATTGGCTGTTGTTCCCAACGACGCAGAGGTCAAAAGTGGGTTTCAGAGAAGATACTGACCGGTTAAGTTTCGGTGTTTTTCCTGTGGAAAGAGGTCTGAGGATCCAGGGTTGGATCGGTTTTGAGATGACACCTCATCAATATGTTCCGTTAATAAGACAGATGGGTGCGGCCTAGGTGAGCAGGTCTAATACCAGAGCGGTTTTCATGGGACCAGTTGAAATGCGGTTCGGGTCTCACCGGCGCATGAACCGGATTATAATCCAAACGGCCAGGACAGCACTCCTGTGGTGTCTGCTCGGTTCTTTTCTTCTAGAGAAATGAAGGTTAGGGATTCAGGTTTAGATCCTGGTGTCCGTGCGTACAGATCTCTGCAGCTGGGGAGCAGTCCGTGGCAGGGGACGTATTTCCAGAGGATAAGGTCAAGTTGGGAAACTTGTCTGCTGTAAGCTTTCTTGAATTAAGAACGATTTTACACGAACGTATTCTTCGTGTTCTGCCCGTGTTAGTTCTGCCAGACGACTTGTCAGCAGTGGCGTAAGTAAGCCGCTATGGTGGAACAAGGAGCAAAGCGGCAATGGCGGAGGATGCACAGTTTACAGTTAAGTGGGAAGTCTGGTAAACGCTATATTAGCAGTCTTCGTTCTGGAGGTAAACGACAGAGAAATAGATTCCCTCAGCGGGCACGATATCCAGCAGGGAAAATTCGGTCATCATCGAGAAGCTTTCCCAGACGTGACAAGTCTTTGAGGAGTGTCACAATTGGTCAGCTTGGCGTCTCGTTTCAACGAGGGGCCTCAAGGAGATTGGTCCAGGTCAAAGGACATTCAAGATATAACAGTGGACATCTGTCACAACTGAGGGCCTGAGCTGACGGGAGGCAGCCTCAGTTGTAGGGGCTGAGATGTAACGGAACCTGGGAGGTTGTATCAGACCCCTAGACATGTAAGTAACATGTAGAATAACTGCCCGAAGGCGTGGCCACGACAACCAGGATAAAAGTCAATGATGTTTATTATGACAAACTCCGTAACACAGCAGCAGTAAAAGGAAACATAAAAGTCAACAGAGGATAAATACAATTCCTGGGTACTACAGGGTGGCAAGGGCCACAGGCACTGGTAGTGTGAGACAGTTCTTATAATCTTCTAGTTGGAAAGTCCTTACCAGGCCTGACTGTAGCAATGGAGAGAACCCAGGATCGTACCAGCTGATGTTCCAGGAAAGGCTGGGCTGCTGAAGGTAAAACGGCTGCTGTGGATACTGGCTGGAACCAGACTGTTGTTGGTACGGAGTGGATACTGGCTGGAACCAGTTAAATAATAAACGAACTTGAGAGCGATGAAATAATAATGAAGTTTGGAGTTTGAGAGCGGTGAAATAATAATACCGGTGGAGAGTGGTAAACTGCAGAAAAGGACACCGGCCCTTTAAGAGAAGCTATACACTGCTGGAAGCTGGGCTGGAAGCAGGTGATTGTTTGAGAGCGGTGAAATAATAATACCGGTGGAGAGTGGTAAACTGCAGAAAGGACACCGGCCCTTTAAGAGAAGCTGTACACTGCTGGAAGCTGGGCTGGAAGCAGGGGATTGTTGTAGCTGGAAACAGGTGAGTCCAGAATGGATCGGAGAGTCAGGCTACACCGCAGATGGAATGCTGGTGCGGGTCTCTATAGCAGAAGTCTGGAGACAGGAGCTGGAACCTGGAAGACAACCACAGGAGAGAGACAAACTGGAACTAGGTTAGACAACCAAAGCACTGACGCCTTCCTTGCTCAGGCACAGCTTACTTATACCTGCAGCAAGGAAGGGGTTGGCTAGGCAATTATGCAAATCAACAATACAGACAGCAGATTGGTGGAAATGCTCAGATGACAAAATCCAAGATGGCTGCGCCCATGCAGACACTTGGAGGGAAGTTTGGTTTGTAATCCATGTGAGAATTGAAACAGTAATGGCGACGCCGGCCACAGGAGACAGGAGACGCCAGACTGACAAGCGCACATTTAACCACGCGGGCACAGCGGAGGCCGCGGCTGATGAAATCACCACTCTGACATTCTGCATGTGGAAACTCAGGAACAGCGGGATCCGGTCCTGGAACGCTGAGCCAGCCTTAGGAGGCCTCTGAAGGGTAAGTAATGGCGTCCAGATACCCGGATCGTGACAGCACCCCCCCCTTTAGGAGTGGCCCCAGGACACTTCTTAGGCTTTAAAGGAAACTTTGCGTGGAAATTTCGGACCAAGGCAGGAGCATGGACGTCTGAGGCATTGGTCCAAGAGCGTTCTTCAGGACCATAGCTCTTCCAGTCAATGAGGTATTGTAACTGACCGTAACGGAAACGTGAGTCCAAAATCTTGGCCACCTCGTACTCGACTCCCCGTTGAGTCTGAACTTTGGGGGCAGGAGGAAGTGCGGAATGAAACCGATTCAGGATCAGCGGTTTCAACAAAGAAACATGAAATGTCCTGGGTATTTTCAAGAAGGATGGTAACTGTAACCTGTAGGCAACAGGATTGATGACTTGTTCAATCTTGAAGGGTCCGATGTAGCGAGGTGCAAATTTCATGCTGGGAACGCTCAACCTCAAATTCTTTGTGGACAGCCACACACGATCACCCACCTTGAGAGCAGGAACCGCTCTACGCTTCCTATCGGCAAACTTCTTATACCTGAATGAGGCTTTAAGCAGGGCTGCGCGGACGTTCCTCCAGTTATTTGAAAACTGACGCAAGGTGACATCCACTGCTGGAACAGAAGTTGCGGGAAGCGGTTGGAATTCTGGGACTTTAGGGTGGAATCCATAATTAATGAAGAATGGTGTAGAAGAAGATGAGGAATGGTATTGATTGTTGTGGCTGAACTCGGCCCAAGGAAGGAGTTGAACCCAGTCATCTTGAGAGGAAGACACATATATACGGAGGAAGGCCTCCAAGTCCTGATTCACCCTCTCGGTTTGACCATTGGTCTGAGGATGGTAAGCCGTGGAAAACTTTAACTTGACTTGGAGGGCTTGACACAAACTTCGCCAAAATTTGGCTACAAATTGTACTCCACGATCCGAGATGATCTCTTCAGGAAGACCGTGAAGTCAGAAGATCTCTTGTATAAACACTTGAGCCAACTTGGAAGCTGACGGAAGACCGGTGAGAGGGATGAAATGTGCCATCTTGGTGAACCGGTCAACTACCACCCAGATGGTATTAAACTTGTTGCAGATAGGTAGATCGGAAACAAAGTCCATCGACAAATGGGTCCAAGGTCGACGGGGAACAGATAATGGAACCAGTTGCCCCGCAGGCGACTGGCGGGAGACTTTGTGTTGGGCACACTTTGGGCAGGAGGCAATAAATTCCATAACGTCCTTCTTTAGAGTTGGCCACCAGTAGGACCTAGAAATAAATTCAAGGGTTTTCTGAATGCCTGTATGTCCAGCAAAATGGGAAGCATGGGCCCAATGCATGAGCTTCTTCCTTAGAACTGGCTTAACAAAACTTTTCCCTGGTGGAGGCGTAGAGTCCATCCCTACCGTGGAGAATGCCAACGGATTAATAATAGGATGCTTGTCTGCAGACTCGGACTCATTTTCTTGCTCCCATGAGCGGGAAAGGGCATCGGCCTTACGATTCTGAGAACCCGGACAGAACTGGAGTTTAAAGTCAAACCTAGAGAAGAAAAGTGCCCATCTGGCCTGACGAGGATTCAGACATTGTGCGCCTTTGAGATATAAAAGATTTTTGTGGTCGGTAAGTATGGTGATTGAGTGGGAAGCTCCCTCCAACAGGTATCTCCACTCCTCCAGAGCGAGCTTGATGGCTAGCAACTCCTGATCGCCAATGGCATAGTTGCGCTCAGCTGGGAAGAACTTCCGGGAGAAGAAACTGCAAGGATGTAGATGTCCATCTTTGGCCCTCTGGGATAACACTGCTCCTACTCCAACGGAGGAGGCATCTACCTCTAAGATAAAAGGAGAGTCGGTGTCGGGCTGTTTCAGAACTGGTGCAGAGATGAACCGTTGCTTCAGAAGGTGAAAGGCCTGTGTAGCTTCCTCGGACCACTTGGACGGATTAGCACCTTTCTTGGTTAATGCAGTGATAGGCGCCACAATGGTGGAAAAGTTTCGTATAAATTTTCTATAATAATTGGCGAACCCTAAGAACCTCTGGACCCCTTTGAGGCTTAAGGGTATAGGCCAATTCTGGATTGCTTGGAGTTTCTCAGGATCCATCTCTAGTCCGGAACCGGACACAATGTAACCTAGAAACGGAATGGTTTTAACTTCAAACACACACTTCTCCAATTTACAATAGAGGTGATTGACACGGAGACGGGAAAGAACCTCTTTTACCCAGAAACGATGATCTTCGAGATTATTAGCAAAGATGAGGATGTCGTCTAGATAAACCACGACATGGCGGTACAAGATGTCCCTGAAAATCTCATTCACGAAGTGCTGGAAGACTGCTGGAGCGTTGCTCAATCCGAAGGGCATGACGAGGTACTCATAATGTCCGTCACGGGTGTTAAAGGCGGTCTTCCACTCGTCACCCTCACGGATTCGGATGAGATTGTAGGCACCCCTCAAGTCCAGCTTTGTGAAAATAGTTGCACCACTAACTCTATCAAAGAGCTCGGTAATCAGGGGTAAAGGGTATCGGTTCTTGACGGTAATGTCGTTCAGACCTCTGTAGTCGATGCACGGACGCAGACCACCGTCTTTCTTCTTAACGAAGAAGAAGCCTGCGCCGGCTGGAGAAGAAGATGGTCGGATGAAACCCTTCGCCAGGTTCTCTTTGATGTACTCTTCCATGGAGTGTGTCTCAGGCAGAGACAACGGATAAGTTCGGCCTCGCGGTGGAACCTTCCCTGGAATGAGGTCGATTGGGCAGTCCCATTCTCTATGAGGAGGAAGGATATCAGCAGAGGCTTTACTGAACACGTCCGTGAAGTCTTGATATGGAGGAGGCGGAACATCAGATGACCTGGGGAAGGAAGAACAAACAGGAAGAACTTTGGCTAAACAAGTCTCAGCACAGGAGGGACCCCATGCCAGTATTTGCGTAGTCGTCCAGTCAATTGATGGGTTGTGGAGACGGAGCCATGGAAGGCCTAAAACCACTGGATGTGTGGCTCTTGGAATCACTAAAAAAGAAATATACTCAGAATGAAGAACTCCCACTCTCAGACGAACTGGAAGAGTCCTTAAGGAAATGACTGCGTCAAAAATCTTGCTGCCATCCACGGCAGTCAAAGAGATGGACGAGGACAGTCTCTCGGTGGGTAGGGACCACCGTTTAACATAAGCTTCGGTTATGAAATTCCCAGCTGCTCCGGAATCAAGGAGGGCAATGACGTTCCTGTAACGTTGAGCAATTTGGAGCGACACTGGGAGGTTACAGTCATGAGGAGATGGAGAGGAGATCATTACTCCTAGCCGGCCCTCTCCTTGGCGAGCTAGGATCTGGAGTTTCCCGGATGTTTGGGACAGGCATTGATAGTGTGCGACGGAACTGCACAGTAGAGACAGAGAGACTCAGAGAGACGTCTTCGGCGCTCAGCGGGAGATAGACGGGAACGACTAATTTGCATAGGCTCATCCTTGGATGGAGATGGTTGACGAGGAGGAGGAGCAGAAGATTTAGGAGTAGATGATCTTCCTCGCTCAGTTGCTCTCTCTCTGAAACGTAGATCAACCTTCGTGCAAAGAGAAATTAGCTCATCCAACTTAGAGGGCAAGTCTCTGGTAGCTAACTCATCCTTGATGCGTTCTGATAAGCCATGCCAGAATGCAGCATACAGGGCCTCGTCGTTCCATGCCAGTTCGGATGCCAGGATTTTAAACTGTATAAGATACTGTCCCACAGTACGTGTTCCCTGGCGTAAACGGAGAATCTCAGATGAAGCAGATGTTATCCGGCCTGGCTCGTCGAAGATGCGCCTGAATGTAGCTACAAAGTCAGTATAGGAGGATAGCAGGGGATCAGACTTCTCCCATAAAGGTGATGCCCAGTCAAGGGCTGAGCCACTGAGAAGGGAGATGATATAGGCAATTTTGGTACGGTCACTGAAGAAATTGCCAGGTAGAAGCTCAAAGTGGATTTCACATTGATTGAGAAATCCCCTGCAGAACCTTGGAGATCCATCAAATTTTGCTGGCGTTGGAAGATGAAGATGTGGACTGGAAATGGGTAAGGTGGGTGGGGTTACAGCTGGTGTCACTGTAGTGGACGCACCGGACGTGCCAGGTCCACGGAGAGTCGTTTGAATCCCATCCAGCCGTGTAGAGAGATCCTGGAGACAGCGGATGATGTGGCCCTGTGCAGCCTCCTGATGTTCAAGTCGGGCTGCCAGTTCTTGCATTGGCCTGGCCGCTTGATCCTGGTCTCCGGCTGGATTCATTAGGTCAGTGCTTACTGTCACAACTGAGGGCCTGAGCTGACGGGAGGCAGCCTCAGTTGTAGGGGCTGAGATGTAACGGAACCTGGGAGGTTGTATCAGACCCCTAGACATGTAAGTAACATGTAGAATAACTGCCCGAAGGCGTGACCACGACAACCAGGATAAAAGTCAATGATGTTTATTATGACAAACTCCGTAACACAGCAGCAGTAAAAGGAAACATAAAAGTCAACAGAGGATAAATACAATTCCTGGGTACTACAGGGTGGCAAGGGCCACAGGCACTGGTAGTGTGAGACAGTTCTTATAATCTTCTAGTTGGAAAGTCCTTACCAGGCCTGACTGTAGCAATGGAGAGAACCCAGGATCGTACCAGCTGATGTTCCAGGAAAGGCTGGGCTGCTGAAGGTAAAACGGCTGCTGTGGATACTGGCTGGAACCAGACTGTTGTTGGTACGGAGTGGATACTGGCTGGAACCAGTTAAATAATAAACGAACTTGAGAGCGATGAAATAATAATGAAGTTTGGAGTTTGAGAGCGGTGAAATAATAATACCGGTGGAGAGTGGTAAACTGCAGAAAAGGACACCGGCCCTTTAAGAGAAGCTATACACTGCTGGAAGCTGGGCTGGAAGCAGGTGATTGTTTGAGAGCGGTGAAATAATAATACCGGTGGAGAGTGGTAAACTGCAGAAAGGACACCGGCCCTTTAAGAGAAGCTGTACACTGCTGGAAGCTGGGCTGGAAGCAGGGGATTGTTGTAGCTGGAAACAGGTGAGTCCAGAATGGATCGGAGAGTCAGGCTACACCGCAGATGGAATGCTGGTGCGGGTCTCTATAGCAGAAGTCTGGAGACAGGAGCTGGAACCTGGAAGACAACCACAGGAGAGAGACAAACTGGAACTAGGTTAGACAACCAAAGCACTGACGCCTTCCTTGCTCAGGCACAGCTTACTTATACCTGCAGCAAGGAAGGGGTTGGCTAGGCAATTATGCAAATCAACAATACAGACAGCAGATTGGTGGAAATGCTCAGATGACAAAATCCAAGATGGCTGCGCCCATGCAGACACTTGGAGGGAAGTTTGGTTTGTAATCCATGTGAGAATTGAAACAGTAATGGCGACGCCGGCCACAGGAGACAGGAGACGCCAGACTGACAAGCGCACATTTAACCACGCGGGCACAGCGGAGGCCGCGGCTGATGAAATCACCACTCTGACATTCTGCATGTGGAAACTCAGGAACAGCGGGATCCGGTCCTGGAACGCTGAGCCAGCCTTAGGAGGCCTCTGAAGGGTAAGTAATGGCGTCCAGATACCCGGATCGTGACAACATCCTCGTGACACCGGGGGTGTTTTTAGTCGGTCTATGTGGCCTCTCCGCTTTCACTTTTCTTACAGTGGTAAGCGTAAGATGATCAAAGGTTCCGGTGATTCTCTTGAATCCGGTCTAGCCATCGAAGGTTGGCTATCCAGTTTTTCATGGTTTACTCATAGAAGATTACTGCCTTCTTCCTCTACGTGAGGTAATGTTAAACAAGATCAGTGCGTGTATCCGGGATTACCGCGGCTGCGTCTGACGGCGCGGCGGTTGAATGCCATATCCTAAGCCGAATGTGTGTTCCCAGGGAAGTTGTTGCCTCAATTCTTCAGGCTAGGAAAGATCTGACGGCAAAGCGTTACTACCGTAGTTGGAGTAATTATGTGTCTCGGTGTGTATCCAGGAAGGCTCCTATGGAGAGCTTTCAGCTAGGTAGTACTTATCCGTACGTTACAAGCCAGTGGAGGCAAGCCTAATAAGTTTCTTTACAAAATTTCTCTCTTGGAACGTGGTCAGACTATTGGCTTAGACGGCCGCAAGGCGGGTGTCGGAAGTGGTGTTTTTGTCTCACAAAAGCCTTGTTTGATATTTCAGGTGGATAGAGAGGAATTGAGTACTCGGTTGGTAGTTCTACCAAGAGTGGTTTCTGGGTTTCGCTGAAATCGGCCTCTTTTGTTCCCGGTGGCTATTTAGGCTTTCGCTGATTCGAATTCCCTAGGTCTGGCCGGGGATTTGAGCATGTAGGTAGTCAATTTGGCTCAGTTTGGAGAAACAGAGGCTCTGTTTGTCTGGTATCTTCCCAGCATGGTTTGGGAGACTGCGTTATGCAGTCTGTTACGCGCTGAATCTGTGAGGTTTGGCATGTTCATTCTACGGCTGAATTGCCGTTACCGAAGTCGGTGGAGGTCCATTCTTTTGGGAAGATGGGTTTTTCTTGGGCGGATGCCCGAGGAGTATCAGCGGCTCAACTTTGCCGAGCGTTTTCTTGGTCGGGATCAAACTCTTTTGTTATGCTCTACAAGTTTGATACCCTGATTTCTGGGGACCTTATGGTTGCTCATTCGGTGCTGCAGAGTCCGCACTCTCCTGCCCGTTTTGGAGCTTTGGTATACACCCCATGGTCCTTTTGGAGTCCCCAACATCCTCTAGGACGTATGAGAAAATAGGATTTTGGTACCTACCGGTAAATCCTTTTCTCTTAGTCCGTAGAGGATGCTGGGCGCCCGTCCCAGTGCGTACTGTGTCTGCAGTTATTGTTTTTGGTTGCACCCTGGGGGTGTGTCTTCTCGGTCTGGCGGTTGCTACCGTTGTTCATGACATGGCGTGCGGGGTCTTATTTTTGCTTATGTGGACACAATGGTTGTGTTACATATTCTCTCAGCATGTGGCTGTGTTTTGTTCCTACCGTTGGCTGATATTCTACTGAATGCCACGTCTACGGTGTGTTTGAGGTGTGAGCTGGTTTAACACTCACCGGGTTATAACAATAAATTCTTTCCTCGAAATTGTCCATCTCTCCTGGGCACAGTTTTCTAACTGAGGTCTGGAGGAGGGGCATAGAGGGAGGAGCCAGTTCACACCCAGTTTAAGTCTTTATAGTGTGCCCAGGCTCCTGCGGATCCGTCTATACCCCATGGTCCTTTTGTAGTCCCCAGCATCCTCTACAAACTAAGAGAAAAGGATTTACCGGTAGGTACCAAAATCCTATTCTTGTCAAGTTCTCAAATGCTGGCTCATCTCGATAAGGTACTGTACTGTCACCTCATTGGTGTATTTCTGATTATTGTGCCGATCAATCATGACATGAGGTTGTCTTCCAAAAAAACTAAAAATTTCGAAGATGGTGATTCGTTAAGTGAAGATCTGGGAGTGGTTCCGATGCTACATAATACTAGTGGCAGTGTCTATGACCACAATAGTCCAGTATCACTTTGCTCCTACTCCTAGGTGTACCATTATCCACACACAAATTTCTGCACAATTTTTCTTTGCGGTAAACACAGCAGCATCCGTGGCGGCAGGAAATGCCTCTACCAAGTTTGAGAAAACATCAGTGCACACCAATACATAACAATAATTCCTAAAGGGTGTTAACTGTACGAAGTCGATTTGTATTACCTGAAAAGGTCCGTCTGCAGGAGGGATATGGGATGGCTCTGTTGGTATTGCCTTACCAATATTCTTCCTCAAGCAAGTAAGACATGTCATTGCTTTCTTACCTGCATGAGAAGAGAAACCCGGTGCACTCCAGTAGGCTCTTACCAGCTTGCACATACCTTCTTTACCTAGATGAGTCAGACCGTGTGCCGCCTCAGCTAGGCTTGGGAGATATGCTCTGGGGGCCACTGGCTTACCGTGTCCATCTGTCCAAAGTTCTGAGGACTCCTGACTATATCCCTTCGCCTTCCAGACCTCCTTTTCCTGTAGGGAACACAAATTTGTATCTTAATTTAACTGTTGTGTGTTTCCAATGTAGAGTACCATGAGCATAACTCAAAAAAAAGAAAAGAAAAAAAAAAACATCTCTAGGGGAGAGAAAGAGGAGGAAAATATCAGGTCTGCGTTCACCAACTGGCATATCAGTGTCTATACAAAATTTCCCTTCACCAGTATTCTCATCCTTCCTACTAGTAGTCTCATCCTTCCTCCACCCTTTGTGCATGATAAGGCACACTGCAGTAATACTGGTGTTATCGTGCTGGTGAGATATACTGGGTTCGGGCAGAACTCTGAAGGACCAATAAGGCATGTAGTGTTTGAACTGTAATCAGGTCCATGTATTGTACCACCCTGTGTGAATGCAAAAGATGAAGAGGAAACTGTGAAGAAACAGAATAGAGGTTGGTGACAGATGAGTTTGTAGAGGGGGAGAAGATTTTATTAAAATGACAACTGGATTGAGCACTACGGGGAATTGATTCTCAACTATCTTGTTTATCCCCCTTCGATCCTGCACTAGCCTGTAACCCAGGGGTGGGGAACCTTTTTTCTACCGAGGGCCATTTGGATATTTATAAAATCCTTCGGGGGCCATACAAGTCTGCCCCCGCGCGCACCAAAAAAATGGGTGTGGCCAGTTAAAATGGGACGTGATACACATATGCCCCCAATAGTGCAGTGCCAGATCCACAATTGCCCCCAATAGTGCAGTGCCAGATCCACAATTGCCCCCACAGTGCCAGATCAACAATTGCCCCCACAGTGCCAGGTATACAAATGCCCCCACAGTGCCAGGTATACAAATGCCCCCACAGTGCCAGGTATACAGATGCCTCCACAGTGCCAGGTATACAAATGCCCCCACAGTGCCAGGTATACAAATGCCCCCACAGTGCCAGGTATACAGATGTCCACACAGTGCCAGGTATACAGATGCCCCCACAGTGCCAGGTATACAAATGCCCCTCACAGTGCCAGGTATACGGATGTCCCCACAGTGCCAGGTATACAGATGCCCCCCACAGTGCCAGGTATACAGATTAGAGATGAGCGCCTGAAATTTTTCGGGTTTTGGTTTTGGGTTCGGTTCCGCGGCCGTGTTTTGGGTTCGACCGCGTTTTGGCAAAACCTCACAGAATTTTTTTTGTCGGATTCGGGTGTGTTTTGGATTCGGGTGTTTTTTTCAAAAAACCCTAAAAAACAGCTTAAATCATAGAATTTGGGGGTCATTTTGATCCCAAAGTATTATTAACCTCAAAAACCATAATTTCCACTCATTTTCAGTCTATTCTGAATACCTCACACCTCACAATATTATTTTTAGTCCTAAAATTTGCACCGAGGTCGCTGTGTGAGTAAGATAAGCGACCCTAGTGGCCGACACAAACACCGGGCCCATCTAGGAGTGGCACTGCAGTGTCACGCAGGATGTCCCTTCCAAAAAACCCTCCCCAAACAGCACATGACGCAAAGAAAAAAAGAGGCGCAATGAGGTAGCTGTGTGAGTAAGATTAGCGACCCTAGTGGCCGACACAAACACCGGGCCCATCTAGGAGTGGCACTGCAGTGTCACGCAGGATGTCCCTTCCAAAAAACCCTCCCCAAACAGCACATGACGCAAAGAAAAAAAGAGGCGCAATGAGGTAGCTGACTGTGTGAGTAAGATAAGCGACCCTAGTGGCCGACACAAACACCGGGCCCATCTAGGAGTGGCACTGCAGTGTCACGCAGGATGGCCCTTCCAAAAAACCCTCCCCAAACAGCACATGACGCAAAGAAAAAAAGAGGCGCAATGAGGTAGCTGACTGTGTGAGTAAGATAAGCGACCCTAGTGGCCGACACAAACACCGGGCCCATCTAGGAGTGGCACTGCAGTGTCACGCAGGATGTCCCTTCCAAAAAACCCTCCCCAAACAGCACATGACGCAAAGAAAAAAAGAGGCGCAATGAGGTAGCTGACTGTGTGAGTAAGATAAGCGACCCTAGTGGCCGACACAAACACCGGGCCCATCTAGGAGTGGCACTGCAGTGTCACGCAGGATGGCCCTTCCAAAAAACCCTCCCCAAACAGCACATGACGCAAAGAAAAAAAGAGGCGCAATGAGGTAGCTGACTGTGTGAGTAAGATAAGCGACCCTAGTGGCCGACACAAACACCGGGCCCATCTAGGAGTGGCACTGCAGTGTCACGCAGGATGGCCCTTCCAAAAAACCCTCCCCAAACAGCACATGACGCAAAGAAAAAAAGAGGCGCAATGAGGTAGCTGACTGTGTGAGTAAGATAAGCGACCCTAGTGGCCGACACAAACACCGGGCCCATCTAGGAGTGGCACTGCAGTGTCACGCAGGATGGCCCTTCCAAAAAACCCTCCCCAAACAGCACATGACGCAAAGAAAAATAAAAGAAAAAAGAGGTGCAAGATGGAATTGTCCTTGGGCCCTCCCACCCACCCTTATGTTGTATAAACAAAACAGGACATGCACACTTTAACCAACCCATCATTTCAGTGACAGGGTCTGCCACACGACTGTGACTGATATGACGGGTTGGTTTGGACCCCCCCCAAAAAAGAAGCAATTAATCTCTCCTTGCACAAACTGGCTCTACAGAGGCAAGATGTCCACCTCATCATCATCCTCCGATATATCACCGTGTACATCCCCCTCCTCACAGATTATCAATTCGTCCCCACTGGAATCCACCATCTCAGCTCCCTGTGTACTTTGTGGAGGCAATTGCTGCTGGTCAATGTCTCCGCGGAGGAATTGATTATAATTCATTTTAATGAACATCATCTCCACATTTTCTGGATGTAACCTCGTACGCCGATTGCTGACAAGGTGAGCGGCGGCACTAAACACTCTTTCGGAGTACACACTTGTGGGAGGGCAACTTAGGTAGAATAAAGCCAGTTTGTGCAAGGGCCTCCAAATTGCCTCTTTTTCCTGCCAGTATAAGTACGGACTGTGTGACGTGCCTACTTGGATGCGGTCACTCATATAATCCTCCACCATTCTTTCAATGTTGAGAGAATCATATGCAGTGACAGTAGACGACATGTCCGTAATCGTTGTCAGGTCCTTCAGTCCGGACCAGATGTCAGCATCAGCAGTCGCTCCAGACTGCCCTGCATCACCGCCAGCGGGTGGGCTCGGAATTCTGAGCCTTTTCCTCGCACCCCCAGTTGCGGGAGAATGTGAAGGAGGAGATGTTGACAGGTCGCGTTCCGCTTGACTTGACAATTTTCTCACCAGCAGGTCTTTCAACCCCAGCAGACTTGTGTCTGCCGGAAAGAGAGATCCAAGGTAGGCTTTAAATCTAGGATCGAGCATGGTGGCCAAAATGTAGTGCTCTGATTTCAACAGATTGACCACCCGTGAATCCTTGTTAAGCGAATTAAGGGCTCCATCCACAAGTCCCACATGCCTAGCGGAATCGCTCCGTGTTAGCTCCTCCTTCAATGTCTCCAGCTTCTTCTGCAAAAGCCTGATGAGGGGAATGACCTGACTCAGGCTGGCAGTGTCTGAACTGACTTCACGTGTGGCAAGTTCAAAGGGCATCAGAACCTTGCACAACGTTGAAATCATTCTCCACTGCGCTTGAGACAGGTGCATTCCACCTCCTATATCGTGCTCAATTGTATAGGCTTGAATGGCCTTTTGCTGCTCCTCCAACCTCTGAAGCATATAGAGGGTTGAATTCCACCTCGTTACCACTTCTTGCTTCAGATGATGGCAGGGCAGGTTCAGTAGTTTTTGGTGGTGCTCCAGTCTTCTGTACGTGGTGCCTGTACGCCGAAAGTGTCCCGCAATTCTTCTGGCCACCGACAGCATCTCTTGCACGCCCCTGTCGTTTTTTAAAAAATTCTGCACCACCAAATTCAAGGTATGTGCAAAACATGGGACGTGCTGGAATTTGCCCATATTTAATGCACACACAATATTGCTGGCGTTGTCCGATGCCACAAATCCACAGGAGAGTCCAATTGGGGTAAGCCATTCCGCGATGATCTTCCTCAGTTGCCGTAAGAGGTTTTCAGCTGTGTGCGTATTCTGGAAACCGGTGATACAAAGCGTAGCCTGCCTAGGAAAGAGTTGGCGTTTGCGAGATGCTGTTACTGGTGCCGCCGCTGCTGTTCTTGCGGCGGGAGTCCATACATCTACCCAGTGGGCTGTCACAGTCATATAGTCCTGACCCTGCCCTGCTCCACTTGTCCACATGTCCGTGGTTAAGTGGACATTGGGTACAGCTGCATTTTTTAGGACACTGGTGACTCTTTTTCTGAGGTCTGTGTACATTTTCGGTATCGCCTGCCTAGAGAAATGGAACCTAGATGGTATTTGGTACCGGGGACACAGTACCTCCAACAAGTCTCTAGTTGGCTCTGCAGTAATGATGGATACCGGAACCACGTTTCTCACCACCCAGGATGCCAAGGCCTCAGTTATCCGCTTTGCTGTAGGATGACTGCTGTGATATTTCATCTTCCTCGCAAAGGACTGTTGGACAGTCAATTGCTTGGTGGAAGTAGTAAAAGTGGTCTTACGACTTCCCCTCTGGGATGACCATCGACTCCCAGCAGCAACAACAGCAGCGCCAGCAGCAGTAGGCGTTACACGCAAGGATGCATCGGAGGAATCCCAGGCAGGAGAGGACTCGTCAGAATTGCCAGTGACATGGCCTGCAAGACTATTGGCATTCCTGGGGAAGGAGGAAATTGACACTGAGGGAGTTGGTGGGGTGGTTTGCGTGAGCTTGGTTACAAGAGGAAGGGATTTACTGGTCAGTGGACTGCTTCCGCTGTCACCCAAAGTTTTTGAACTTGTCACTGACTTATTATGAATGCGCTGCAGGTGACGTATAAGGGAGGATGTTCCGAGGTGGTTAACGTCCTTACCCCTACTTATTACAGCTTGACAAAGGGAACACACGGCTTGACACCTGTTGTCCGCATTTCTGTTGAAATAGTTCCACACCGAAGAGCTGATTTTTTTGGTATTTTCACCAGGCATGTCAACGGCCATATTCCTCCCACGGACAACAGGTGTCTCCCCGGGTGCCTGACTTAAACAAACCACCTCACCATCAGAATCCTCCTGGTCAATTTCCTCCCCAGCGCCAGCAACACCCATATCCTCCTCATCCTGGTGTACTTCAACACTGACATCTTCAATCTGACTATCAGGAACTGGACTGCGGGTGCTCCTTCCAGCACTTGCAGGGGGCGTGCAAATGGTGGAAGGCGCATGCTCTTCACGTCCAGTGTTGGGAAGGTCAGGCATCGCAACCGACACAATTGGACTCTCCTTGTGGATTTGGGATTTCGAAGAACGCACAGTTCTTTGCGGTGCTACTGCTTTTGCCAGCTTGAGTCTTTTCATTTTTCTAGCGAGAGGCTGAGTGCCTCCATCCTCATGTGAAGCTGAACCACTAGCCATGAACATAGGCCAGGGCCTCAGCCGTTCCTTGCCACTCCGTGTGGTAAATGGCATATTGGCAAGTTTACGCTTCTCCTCCGACAATTTTATTTTAGGTTTTGGAGTCCTTTTTTTACTGATATTTGGTGTTTTGGATTTGACATGCTCTGTACTATGACATTGGGCATCGGCCTTGGCAGACGACGTTGCTGGCATTTCATCGTCTCGGCCATGACTAGTGGCAGCAGCTTCAGCACGAGGTGGAAGTGGATCTTGATCTTTCCCTAATTTTGGAACCTCAACATTTTTGTTCTCCATATTTTAATAGGCACAACTAAAAGGCACCTCAGGTAAACAATGGAGATGGATGGATACTAGTATACAATTATGAATGGACTGCCGAGTGCCGACACAGAGGTAGCTACAGCCGTGGACTACCGTACTGTACTGTGTCTGCTGCTAATATAGACTGGATGATAATGAGATGTAGTATGTATGTATAAAGAAGAAAGAAAAAAAAACCACGGGTAGGTGGTATACAATTATGGACGGACTGCCGAGTGCCGACACAGAGGTAGCTACAGCCGTGGACTACCGTACTGTACTGTGTCTGCTGCTAATATAGACTGGATGATAATGAGATGTAGTATGTATGTATAAAGAAGAAAGAAAAAAAAACCACGGGTAGGTGGTATACAATTATGGATGGACTGCCGAGTGCCGACACAGAGGTAGCTACAGCCGTGGACTACCGTACTGTACTGTGTCTGCTGCTAATATAGACTGGATGATAATGAGATGTAGTATGTATAAAGAAGAAAGAAAAAAAAACCACGGGTAGGTGGTATACAATTATGGATGGACTGCCGAGTGCCGACACAGAGGTAGCTACAGCCGTGGACTACCGTACTGTACTGTGTCTGCTGCTAATATAGACTGGTTGATAATGAGATGTAGTATGTATGTATAAAGAAGAAAGAAAAAAAAACCACGGGTAGGTGGTATACAATTATGGACGGACTGCCGAGTGCCGACACAGAGGTAGCTACAGCCGTGGACTACCGTACTGTACTGTGTCTGCTGCTAATATAGACTGGATGATAATGAGATGTAGTATGTATGTATAAAGAAGAAAGAAAAAAAAACCACGGGTAGGTGGTATACAATTATGGACGGACTGCCGAGTGCCGACACAGAGGTAGCTACAGCCGTGGACTACCGTACTGTACTGTGTCTGCTGCTAATATAGACTGGATGATAATGAGATGTAGTATGTATAAAGAAGAAAGAAAAAAAAACCACGGGTAGGTGGTATACAATTATGGATGGACTGCCGAGTGCCGACACAGAGGTAGCTACAGCCGTGGACTACCGTACTGTACTGTGTCTGCTGCTAATATAGACTGGATGATAATGAGATGTAGTATGTATAAAGAAGAAAGAAAAAAAAACCACGGGTAGGTGGTATACAATTATGGATGGACTGCCGAGTGCCGACACAGAGGTAGCTACAGCCGTGGACTACCGTACTGTACTGTGTCTGCTGCTAATATAGACTGGTTGATAATGAGATGTAGTATGTATGTATAAAGAAGAAAGAAAAAAAAACCACGGGTAGGTGGTATACAATTATGGACGGACTGCCGAGTGCCGACACAGAGGTAGCTACAGCCGTGGACTACCGTACTGTACTGTGTCTGCTGCTAATATAGACCGGTTGATAATGAGATGTAGTATGTATGTATAAAGAAGAAAGAAAAAAAAACCACGGGTAGGTGGTATACAATTATGGACGGACTGCCGAGTGCCGACACAGAGGTAGCTACAGCCGTGGACTACTGTACTGTACTGTGTCTGCTGCTAATATAGACTGGATGATAATGAGATGTAGTATGTATAAAGAAGAAAGAAAAAAAAACCACGGGTAGGTGGTATACAATTATGGATGGACTGCCGAGTGCCGACACAGAGGTAGCTACAGCCGTGAACTACTGTACTGTGTCTGCTGCGACTGGATGATAAATAATGATATAAAAAATATATATATATCACTACTGCAGCCGGACAGGTATATATTATATAATGACGGACCTGCTGGACACTGTCTGTCAGCAGAATGAGTTTTTTATAGAATAAAAAAAAAAACACCACACAAGTCACACGACGAGTGTTTAACTTTTTCAGGCAATCACAATATAGTATACTATACTGGTGGTCAGTGTGGTCAGGTCACTGGTCAGTCACACTGGCAGTGGCACTCCTGCAGCAAAAGTGTGCACTGTTTAATTTTAATAATATGTACTCCTGGCTCCTGCTATAACCTATAACTGCTCCCCAGTCTCCCCCACAATTAAGCTGTGTGAGCACAGTCAGATATTATACATAGATGATGCAGCACACTGGGCTGAGCACACAGATATGGTATGTGACTGAGTCACTGTGTATCGTTTTTTTCAGGCAGAGAACGGATTATATTAAATAAAACTGCACTGGTGGTCACTGGTCAGTGGTCAGTCACTAGTAAACTCTGCACTCTCTAGTACTCCTAAGCTCCAGTAAATCAAGTGTCTCTGTCTCAATCTCACTCTCTCTCTTCTAATCTAAATGGAGAGGACGCCAGCCACGTCCTCTCCCTATCAATCTCAATGCACGTGTGAAAATGGCGGCGACGCACGGCTCCTTATATAGAATCCGAGTCTCGCGATAGAATCCGAGCCTCGCGAGAATCCGACAGCGTCATGATGACGTTCGGGCGCACTCGGGTTAACCGAGCAAGGCGGGAAGATCCGAGTCGCTCGGATCCGTGTAAAAAAAACTGAAGTTCGGGCGGGTTCGGATTCCGAGGAACCGAACCCGCTCATCTCTAATACAGATGTCCCCACAGTGCCAGGTAAACAGATGCCCCCACAGTGCCAGGTATGCAGATGCCGCCCCACAGTGCCAGGTATACAGATGCCCCCCCCCCCGTCCCGCTTACCGCTCCTTTCGGCGGGGACACGGAGGAGAGAGCGGCTATGTTGGGCGGTGGCGTGTAAGACTTAAAACCAGCCGCCGGTTCGAGAGCCAATCAGAGCTCGCGGACCGGCAGCCGCGGCTCCTGATTGGCTGCCGGTTCGCGAGCTCTGATTGGCTCACGAACCGGCGGCTGGTTTCAAGTCCTACACGCCGCCGCCCGACAATAGCCGCTTTCTCCTCCGTGTGGTGACAGCTGAGACACGCTGCCGCCGGACTGTGTGGTGGCGTGTCTCACTGAGAGGAGCGGGTGGGCCGGACCAAACGGCTTCGCAGGCCTTATACGGCCCGCAGGCCGGAGGTTCCCCACCCCTGCTGTAACCCCTCCCCTCACTCTTTTTCACAGGGAAGATGGGACTATTGGCTGTGCTGGACGTCCTGATGAGGATGCCCTGCTGTAGCAACTGCTCTATGACGGGGAACACTCCTAATTCTACCTCTGGCTTTAGAGGATACTGAGGGATTTTTGGAGCTATCCTGCCACCTTTTATTTGTACCACTACTGGGTCTACATTCGCCATCAATCCAGTGTCCTGTCCATCTTTGGTCCAAAGGGAACCCGGTATTTGTGAGATCATTTCCTCTACCTGCGATGGACACGTGTCTATAACAGTAGAATGCGACATTAGCCTTTGAGGGGTGTCTAGTATATCTTGTACTTCTTGAGCATGGTTCTCAGGTATATCCAAGAAGACACCCTCAGGAGTACAATATATGACACACCACATTTTACACAATAAGTCTCTGCCGAGTAGATTAGTCGGAGTCGATGCAGCCAGCAGAAAGGAATGTTTTGTCTGCAAGGGCCCTACTGTAATCTCTGCAGGTCTACTCAAAGGGTATTGTTGCACCGTTCCTGTTACTCCCATTGCCGAATTAGTGTTTACCAGTGATCAGTGATCTTATCCAGACGAAGAATTTTCTATTACTGTAAAAGACAAAAGAATATATAATAATTTAACAAATTTATAGGTCATGCGAAGTATTCATTCAATCCTTCTCATCCCGTATTAAGGGTCTGTACATGGTCCAACAAACATTTCCGAGCTCATCTTGACTAGGGGCATTGCTAGGAATGAATACTTCTTATATGGTAACTAAAAGAAATACCCGGGGGTTACCCTGTCTCTGTCCGCTTTCCTACTGGCAAATACTAATGTGCGGACAGGTTTTTCTCCATTTCTGACATTACTTTCTTGATTTTTATTTTATTTTTGGGTTTTACTATATATGTACACGAATGATACCATACTTACCAGTTCCACTGGTCTCAGCCACTTCCCCCGCAGGCTACTGCTCTTTTTACCGGTTGGATACTCCTCAGAGTGCATGAGAAATGGCTGAAACCAGTCAGGTCGCCTTCTCCTCCTAGATAAAACTTCGACATTCATTAGTACATATATAGGTTACATTCATATTTTTCATATTTTTATTATTTTCTATAGTTTGTATGCTGGCCGTAACTGCTTCCACATCTACATATGGCGGTGTACTTGCTTTCTCTTTTTCTTCCTATTTGTTTATTGTTGCTACAAGTTCAAACAGTTCTTATATTTCCGTTCTTGTCTTATTATGACTTTGGTTAGACATACTACCTGCAATACCTTAGGATCAAACTCACCAACCCCAGGGAATGATGCCCTATCATCAGCAGTCATACGTACCCATTCATTGCAATAAGCCTATGCGTGTGGACCATATTTCCCACACATAATAAACCTTGCTGACTCCCTCGGCCGCAATTCTCCAGCCTGAACCCTGCATACTGAACGTCTCTCACTTGAGCAACTGGCTCCCATATTTGTGGTCCTTTTCCCACAAACACCAGAATACTCAATGCAAGCAGACGGTGAAAGTTCACTGAGCGCTCTTCACCCGCTCTCGCCCATGTTGGCCAGTACAACGATACACTGTCGATAATGGATCGCAATGTACCCAACCTAGGGCCCTATCAGACCTTACAGCACCGTAATTTATTTCGGTGGAGGTTCTGTTGGAATCTTTTCCTGAGAGAGGCAGCGAAAAAATTCCTTTTCGGTATCTTTCCACTGGAATTTTTGTAGGGTGAAAAAAACAGTTGCCTAATAACTATTGCTCACCCTTTCCAGTGGAAGCCCACCAGGGAGATTTCCTGATGTTATCAAAGAAAAACCCCTTTCTCTTTCCTTTTACACAATCACGTCTGCGTATGCTCTCCACAGCGCATATGATACAATAATATCACTTTGTGCTGTGTAAAACACACGGATGTGCGGTTCAATCGCACAGCCTATAGATACTAGTTATCTATATGCCCTACGATTGCGGGAGTCGAATTCACAAGCTGCGCTCCTCAGCCGGAGCGTAACAAAAAAAATCTATCTGTTTAGGATTCATCTTTACTTCAATTCACAATTCCTGATTACGCTTCTGTGCAAGTCTCCTCACGACTTGCGTATTTCTCTCTTTATGTTCACGTAAGGTAGCGAACCTTACGCCACCGGGCCTCTACTATCCCAGTGTTCCCACGGGACCCAAATTTCCGGGGTTCAGCTCCACTCACTCCTGCTTTCACTCACTCAGATACACCTTGTTTTTCTTTTCTGTACAGAAAATACCACTCCCTTCGATTGATGGTTTTAACCCAAAGGCAGTACCGTTTAAACAAAGTCTTACACTAATCTGCTTTTGAAATCGGATAGTTATGTGCTATTGTATTAAACGTATACTATCCCGCCTTTAATTGAACAAATCGTGTGGTTTTACTTTGCGCTCACAAACCTACGTAATCTTACGTAACCATGCGACCGTGCGTGCCTTTACGTCACGTGTGCGACCCTGCGCCACGTGCAAGCTCCTGTATTTTGTCCGTACGTGTACAAACGTGCGTTCGCAACTCAATAAACCACACAATCTCTATAAAAGTGAGCAATACTAACTATAATCGCTCACAAACACAACCCACACTTGTTCTGTATAAACCTTACGACCAGGCCAGAACTGCGTTTTGTGTTTTATAATTACAGCCTTAATATACTTATTTCAAAAGTTATCTACATGGCAGACAAATGTATCCGATTTCACACAGGTCTAAAATGACTAATAACCTATGATTTAAATGATATGATTCAGATTGGATAGCTATCTTGCAGAACATACACTGATATAAATATACACATCATTATAATAATATTATATATATATACCATTTACTGCACTCCTATGAGACACCTCACCTCTTCACTGCCTCTAATTTGCATATCAAAGATATTTCCTTTACCTGTACTAAAAAAAAGTAGTTACACAAGTTAATTTGCATTTCAATGGCTATCCTACCCTAGTAAACAGACTCCACAAATCTTGGAAGAAAAAAAACAAAACCTCTCTTTCCTTTTTCTATCTGTGTGCAACCCCCCACTTGATGTAAGGTAATTACACACAGACAAGGAAAAAAAACATTCACTTAGCTCACCATTTACTCTCACTAGGCCCAGTTGAAACTATTTTTAATTGATTATGGCATGGCTTAAATAAATTCATTGGTAACTCACAAATGGTGCTGGATTTGTAGATACATGGAAACTTTGTGACAAAGGAAACTGATTGTTCTAATCAGACTGAAAATCAACTATTTAGAAAGTGACCTTCCTAAAATGGCCACTGCTCCTCCCCCTTCCACATCCATGATGCTTACACAAGATGGTGGACAGGCCAAGTGGCTAGGCCAAAATGGAGGACAGACCATGCGGCTCCTTTGTCACAAAGAAATCACAGTCTATACAGGCACCAAGAGTTACTTTAGGCCTGAGTTTAAAAGGTATACAAATTTTCTCAGCATGCTAACACAGCTATATTATGGCTATGCAGCAACTTTTAAATGCACTTTAAATCTACTTAGCAGATAAACAATCCAATGAGAATCAAACACAATATGACTTATTTGAACTTTGTTTTGCAACAATAAAAATACGCTGTAGCATCTTAAATATTATGAGAAACACCCTGTCCCTTGAATTTCATATCAGCGCCTTACTGGTAACACAACAGAACACACGGATGTGATTCGTCAGCGTCGCGATGCGTCTGCCGTTAGCTGGTCGATCACAACGGCGCCTGTACAGTGCATCATCAAGAACATAATATCCTGGACGAGCCCCATCTGTAAAAGTAATTTTGCTTTCTAACAAATATTTAAATTGCCAGCTCTAATATATACTGTGGATGCCTGCATCTTATTACCATGTGCTAAGAATGTGCACTATACATCGCAAAACACTACATCCCATAAGAGAAAACAATACACCCACACATTATCTGAGTTCCAAAGCTCATTGATGTATATATTTGTTATTAAAAGGATATGTATTCAATATATCACAATGTACAGTATGTGTATATATATATATATATATATATAAGCAGCAGCAGTGAGGCTCGGCACTCCAAATGGGTAAACACAAATACTTGCTGCGGTGCCCTCTGTAGATCAATGGCTAGATCCTTAATAGTGCATGGAAGACAGCGGCACTCAGCAGACTTGAAGAAAAATATTTATGCCTTTAATGTGGTCCTACGCCGTTTCGGGGTCAAGCCCCGTCGTCGGGGACAAGCGATACAATGTATGTATCGCTTGTCCCTGACGATGGGGCTTGACCCCGAAACGGCGTAGGACCACATTAAAGGCATAAATATTTTTCTTCAAGTCTGCTGAGTGCCGCTGTCTTCCATGCACTATATATATATATATATATATATATATATATATAGTTACATGGTTACAATTTACACAGTAAGCAGTTATTACAAACTAATTCAAATACATACATGGCCAGCGATACAATTACCATATTTTGCTCAAATAAAGTCTCCACTCTCTCTCTCAGTAAAATCATGCAGCCACTGGACATACATCATCTCCACCATCATCTGGGACAAAGAACAGAGAGCTCTTGTGTGTTTGCAATCAGCTATATACTATGTATTTTGGGGGAGTGCACACATCTCTTGTTACTAGTCTAGGGGAGGGAACTTTCTCATTCATGATGACTCACTGGTCAGTTCATATGCAAGCAACGTCCAGCCTTGATGGTGTAATTACAGGAGATAGCCACTGGTCAGGCATTCTGCCTTCCAAAAAATCCATTGTTCTATTAAGAGTGACTTTAGCTTTCATACATTTAAACATATCTACTAATGGCAATGTGATACAACTTAATAACAGGCATCAAATGAATCTACACATTAATCTGGTTACTGTGACACCAAGCACGACATGTCCATCTTGTTCCGTTTCAATAAATACACATACATGACGTTACTCCATTATATAATTTAAAACATTATGATGTCTGGTGCTTGATATGTTCAAATTATGTGCTGGATTAAATATTTGTTGAATATATCTTTGTGGCATGTCTGTGTAAATGCGTATGTTACCATATATTGCGGTGCGCGCTGTGAGTATTTGCAAGTATAGCGACTCATAATGTGTGGAGTCTGTATGTTCTCTCTGTGTAATATTTTTGACTTCGACAGTCTTGTACAGCAGAATTTCTATCATCCTCTAGGGACTCACTAACCTGTACTCAGGATAATACTCACTCCCAGTCCAGTGGGGCTGAACCCCCTTGGTTGGCTTCCATTAAAGGTATGATTTCTACTATTTCTACAAAACTGTCTCATAATGAGAAGGAGACACAGTTCTTACGGCAATCTATGGATGACCTGATGCATAGGGACTCAGGTTCCATACCTCCACCCCAGGCCCTAGCCATTTGCCCACAGAAGCATACTCTGGCCCAAATCATGCAGGGTGATGCTGACCCTGATACGTAGGATCCAGAGGAGGGTGAAGTGGATGCAGGTTAGGGGGATGCTGTCCTGTCACAGGGAATACAGGCCCTCATTGAGGCTATCAGGACTGTCCTGCACATTCCTAACAGGACAGAGGAGGGGGAAGAGGAATCTTATTTTAATACTAAAAAGAAATCCTCAGCTACTTTCCCCACTTCAAAGGAATTAAACACCCTCTTTGAAGAGGCGTGGGTAAACCCTGACAAGAAATTTCAGATCCCTAAACAGTTGATTTCTTCCTTTCCTTTTCCTTCGGAGGATAGGAAGAAATGGGAAAACCCGCCAATTGTAGACGCTTCTGTATCCAGGTAATTGCGTAAGATAGTCTTACCGGTTCCTGGGGCGGCATTCTTAAAGGGCACAGCTGACCGTAAGATTGAGACCACTCTCATATCTTTATTTCTCTTACGTCCTAGAGGATGCTGGGGTCCACATTAGTACCTTGGGGTATAGATGGGTCCACTAGGAGCCATTGGCACTTTAAGAGTTTAAGAGTGTGGGCTGGCTCCGCCCTCCATGCCCCTCCTACCAGACTCAGTTTAGAAAATGTGCCCGGAGTAGCCGGTCACAGCTAGGGGAACTCCTACAGCTTCTTTAGTTTTATTTTTTTTCTAAGAGTAATTTAGGCACAGCCTCCCTGCTTCGTGGGACTTAGGGGGGGGGAGTAGTGTCCAACCCTGAGAGGTTAATGGCCACTATCTCCCTGCTGACAGGACACTGAGCTCCTGAGGGTGATGATCGTTAGCCGCCCGAGGCGACCGCTCACTCCCGCAGCATGCCGCCACCCCCTAACAGAGCCAGAAGATTCCGGTGGCGAGTGAGTCACCGGCTCCCCGGACAAGAAGGGAGCCAGTGTGAATAGCGCCTACAGGGTAGGAGCGCATTACTAACTGCGCTCCGGAGAGCTCAGCGCTACATAGTGCGGCGCTATGACGGGCGCCCTGAGCCAGAGCAGATACCCTACACTGGTCATCAAGCCTATCAGGGACCTCGGTTACGCTGCTAGCAGAATCCTCAGGCCAGTATAATCCTTTGAAAGTGCGGGAAGAGGCGCCATTTCCAGAGGGCAGAGCTTCTCCTCAGAGCGGACCCAGCAGCGTTCAGCGCCATTTTTCTCCCTGCAGATGCAGCTCCAGAGACGCTGACAGGGAGTGCTGTCCCTCCACACGACTCCAGCTATCCTGTGCGGTACCAGGGGGATGTAGAAGGGTTGGGGGAGGCTGTGTATTACTGTGTAGTCTATCAAGGGTACACAGTCAGCGCTAGGGGGGTTATACCTACCTAATTGAGCGCTGTGTGTGTGCTGGCTCCAAGCTGTGTGTTTCTCTGAAGGTACTTGGAGAGGAAACTGTGTCTGACATTTTCCTGTGTGAGTGTGGGTGTATGTTTTCTCACATAACCATGTCCAGGGACTCTGTGTCTTATGCTGCAGAGGAGTACATTCCATGTACCCAGGAATGTAATGTGGTGTCTCAGATTCCTATTAATGAGCCAGAATGGCTGACTTCTATTAAGGGTATGATCTCTCAGATCTCTATTAGGGTAGCCCATCATGAGACTAAAACTCAGGTTTTAAAGAGTTCTATGGCAGGTTGGTCAGGTTCCATTCCTATTCCTTCCAAATCCCCTAGCGTGTACCCAAAGAAACGTGCACTTGCCCAGGTTATGAAAGATGACATGGATACCGACTCTGACACGGCAGACGGTGATGGGGATGTGCTGAGGGCGGCGGCGTCTCTCGCAAAGGGGATGCAGCTCATGATTGAGGCCATTAGAGATGTGTTAAACATTACTGACTCACCACCTGAGCAGGTTGAGGAGCCTTACTTCACAGACAATAAGAAAGCCTCGCTAACCTTCCCTGCTTCAAAAGAATTAAACACTCTCTTTGTTAAATCCTGGGAAAACCCGGAGAAAAATTTCCAGATCCTGAAGAGGATAGGAAAAGTTGGGAGACCCCACCCATAGTTGACGCATCTTTCTCCAGACTGTCAAAGAAGGTGGTGTGTTGTTACCTGTCCCTGGCTCTACCACGTTGAAGGAACCGGCTGACCGTAAGATTGACACTACGCTCAAATCCATATACACTGCTTCAGGGGTGGCGTTAAGGCCTACTATTGCCTGTGCATGGATTTCTAAAGCTATAGTAAAGTGGTCAGGTACGTTACTAGAGGGCTTAGGTACACTAGATAGAAGTGACATTGAACTGTTTTTACGTAACATACAGGATTCTGCAGGGTTCATGGTGGAATTCATGAAGGACCTGGGTACAATGAATGCAAGGATATCTTCCATGTCTGTCTAAGCTCGCAGGGGACTCTGGCTACGCCAATGGTCTGCCGACGCAGAATCCAGGAGAAGTGTGGAGAACCTACCCTACACAGGTCAGGCTCTATTTGGGGAAGCGTTGGATACGTGAATTTCAAGGGCAACCGCGGGTAAGTCGCCTTTTCTTCCTTCAGCTCCGCCTTCTAAGAAGAAATTTTTTCCTTCATCTGCATCTCAGTCCTTTCGGACCGCTTAGACGAAAAAGTCCAAGCCTCCTACCACCTTCTTTAGAGGTGGTCGTGCAAAATCCAAAAAACCTGCACCTGCAGGTTCCCAGGACCAGAAGCCTGCTTCTTGTACCTCAAAATCCTTGATCCCTGGGTACTGGATATTGTGTCCTAGGGGTACAGACTGGAGTTTCAAGATCTCCCGCCTCACCGATGCTTCAAATCAGGCTTGCCAGCTTTACTGACAGACAGGGCTATCCAGCTGGAAGCCATAAAAAATTTGGAAAAGTCAGAGGTCATTGTTCCAGTTCCACCTTATTTGAAACACATGGGTTACTATTCAAACCTTTTCATGGTACCAAAGCCGGATGGTTTGGTCAGGCCAATTTTGAACTTGAAATCGCTAAACCCTTATCTAAGGGAGTTCAAATTACAAAATGGAGTCTCTAGGGCGGTGATCTCAGGTCTAGAGGAGGGGGAGTTTCTGGTATCCCTGGATATCAAGGATGCGTACCTCCACATTCCGATTTGGCCACCGCACCAGGCGTATCTCCGATTTGCACTGTTGGACAGTCACTATCAGTTCCAGGCACTGACGTTCGGTCTCTCCACGGTGCTGAGGGTGTTCACCAAGGTGATGGCAGAGATGATGGCTCTCCGCAGACAGGGAATGAACATCTGCTGACGATCTGCTGATAAAGGCATCGTCCAGGGAGAAGTTGTTTCAGTTCATTGCTCTCACGACTCATCTGCTCAGGGAACATGGTTGGATCTTGAACCTTCCAAAGTCACATTTGGAGCCGACAAGGAGATTTTCTTTCCTGGGAATGATCCTCGACACGAAAGTGCAGAAGGTGTTTCTGCCGGTGGAGAAAGCGTTGGTGATACAATCAATGGTCCGGGATGTCTTGAAGCCTGCCCGGGTATCGGTTCATCAGTGTATTCGCCTTCTGGGGAAGATGGTGGCCTCTTACGAGGCTCTACAGTACGGAACATTTCATGCTCTGTCATTCCAACTGGATCTCCTAGACAAGTGGTCGGGATCTCATCTACACATGCACCAGAGGATACGTCTGTCGCCGTAAGCAAGGATTTCACTCCTCTGGTGGTCAAGTCAGGAATTCCTTCTTCCAATAAACATCCTGGAACTAAGAGCCGTGTCCAACGGTCTTCTACAAGCAGCACACCTTCTGCAGGATCAGGCCATTCAAGTGCAGTCGGACAACGTAACGACGGTGGCCTACATAAACCGACAGGGTGGAACGAAGAGCAGAGCTGCGATGTCAGAGGTGACAAGAATCCTTCTCTGGGCAGAAAGGCACGTGGTGGCGCTGTCAGCAATCTTCATTCCGGGCGTGGACAACTGGGAAGCGGACTTCCTCAGCAGGCACGATCTCCATCCGAGAGAGTGGGGAATACACCCCGAGGTGTTCGCAGAAGTGACAAGTCTTTAGGGCGTACCTCAAATAGACATGATGGCCTCCCGCCTCAACAAGAAGATTTGGAGGTACTGTTCCAGGTCGAGAGACCCACAAGCAGTGGCAGTGGATGCCCTGGTAACACCGTGGGTGTTCAAGTCAGTGTATGTGTTCCCTCCACTTCCACTCATTCCAAGAATTCTAAAGCTTGTAAAAAGAACAAGAGTTCAGGCGATCCTCATTGCTCCGGACTGGCCAAGGAGAGCTTGGTACGCGGATCTCCTGCTTGGTACGCGGATTTTCTGCTGGAAGATCCGAGGCCTCTTCCTCTTCGGGAGGATCTTATACAACAGGTGCCGTTCGTTTATCAAGACTTACCACGGCTACATTTGACGGAATGGAGGTTGAATGCCAGATCTTAGCTCGGAAGGGTATTCTGAACGAGGTTATTCCTACCCTGATACAGGCTAGGAAGGGAGTAACGTCTAAACATTACCATCGAATTTGGAAAAAATATGTGTCTTGATGTGAATCTAAGAAATTTCCTATGGTGGAGTTTCAACTTGGACGGTTTCTCCTCTTCCTGCCAGCAGGTGTGGATTTGGGCCTGCGGTTGGGATCCACAAAGTCCAGATTTCGGCTTTATCCGTTTTCTTCCAGAAACAATTGGCTGCCCTCCCTGAAGTACAGACATTTTTAAAAGGGCTTCTGCACATCCAGCCTCCCTTTGTGGCGCCGACGGCACCCTGGGATCTTGACGTGGTGTTGCATTTCCTTCAATCGGATTGGTTTGAGCCTTTACAGGAGGCTGAGGTCAAGTTTCTCACGTGGAAGGCTGTCACATTGTTTGTCTTGGCTTCTGCACGACGTGTGTCGGAGTTGGGGGCTTTGTCCTGGAAAAGCCCTTACTTGATATTCCATGAAGAAGAGCTGAGCTGAGGACGCATCAGCAGTTCCTTCCAAAGGTTGTGTCGGCTTTTCATATCAACCAACCTATTGTGGTGCCAGTGGCTACTGACTCCTCAATTGCATCAAAGTCCTTGGATGTTGTGAGGGCTTGGAAGATCTATGTGAAGAGGACTGCTCGTCACAGAAAATCGGACTCTGTTTGTCCTTTATGATCCCAAGAAAATTGGGTGTCATGCTTCTAAGCAGACGATTTCTCGTTGGATCAGGTTCACTATCCAGCATGCATATTCTATGGCAGGATTGCCGTGTCCAAAATCTGTTAAGGCCCACTCTACTCGTAAGGTGGGTTCTACCTGGGCGGCTGCCCGGGGTGTCTCGGCTTTGCAGCTCTGCCGTGCGGCTACTTGGTCTGGGTCGTACACGTTTGCTAAGTTCTACAAGTTCGATACTTTGGCCTCTGAGGACCTCAAGTTTGGTCAATCAGTTCTGGGAGCTTTGGTACATCCCCATGGTACTAATGTGAACCCCAGCATCCTCTAGGACGTAAAAGAATATAGGATTTTAATTACCTACCGGTAAATCCTTTTCTCGTAGTCCGTAGAGGATGCTGGGCACCCACCCAGCACTTCATTGTCCTGCAGTGGTTACTTGGTTCAGTATTGCTTTGTTCTTAGTTAAATACTGCGTTTTTTAACTGGTTTAGGTAATGTTTCAGCTGTTGCTGAGTTTTCAGGCTAGTTACCTTGGTTTGCCTTGTTTGTGTGAGCTGGTATGAATTTCGCCACTATCTGTGTAGTTTCCTTCTCTCGAAGTTGTCCGTCTCCTCGAGCACAGTTTCTAGACTGAGTCTGGTAGGAGGGGTATAGAGGGAGGAGCCAGCCCACATTATTAAACATTTAAAGGGCCAATGGCTCCTAGTGGACCCGTCTATGGGGGTCATTCTGACCCGATAACATGCTACAGTTTATCGCGTTTGGCAGTTTAACATGCTACAGTTTATCGCGTTTGGCCGCCGTTTCGTAGGCGCGGTCTGGCCAACGCAGGCGTGGCCAGACCGTTTGGGTGGCGGGCCGCAGCGACTGCATGACATCGCACGCAGCCGCTGCGGGCCATGGAGCGATGAGTAGCTCCCAGCCAGCATGCTAAAGCTGCGCTGGCCGGGAGCTACTCCTAAAGTGCAAAAGCATCGCCACTTTGCGATGCTTTCGCACTTCTGCTGGGGGGAGGGGGGCAGCACTGACATTCGAGGCGGGATAGCCCTGTGCTGGGCGTCCCCCCGCATGTCTATGGAATTTTGCAGGGCTACGATTAACTCGAAATGACCCCCTATACCCCATGGTACTAACGTGGACCCCAGCATCCTCTACCGACTACGAGAAAAGGATTTACCAGTAGGTAATTAAAATCCTATTTTTACTGATCATTTATAGAAAATAATGTGATAGTAATCTCTACTTAATAGTATATACTATATATTCTCCTTAATACTATTTAGGTTATTGCTATGTGGGGATAAAGCTCCTAAATTTGCTGTTCGGACTTGGTAAATTGGACTAGACTGAGGCCTCCATGTAAATAATGGGGATTGCGTTACTTAGCTGAGCGCAGGTGATATCTATGTGTGATAGCCGGGGAGCGGCAGGTCCATAAGTAATTTTAAAAGCATTGGACACCAGGCCGTTTCATCACATAAACACGCAGTTTATTCACAGTTCAGACAGGGTTATCACAACAATAACATTTAACTTCTTGTTCTCTCTTCAGGGTAATATTCATATGGGTTACATCAGGTTACATCTCCTTTCATTTGCTTCACTGGCAATAACAGCATTTACAGTGATGTGACAGCATTACAGTACAGTACATACCAGCGCAGTCTCTGGGAATCAGTATTGCGGCTTCCGCAAACTGAGATTCATTTCAGTGTGCTCTCCCCCATTCGCTAGTGGCTCTATCTAAACGGGATCTCTCATGGACACGTTACTGGGGACCTTCCGCCAAACGTGGTTCCTACCACTCACCCAGGTCGTCCTCTCCCGCAGACTCACACCTCCCGTCCTGCTTCTTAGGTACCCCTGAAGATGGGGATCCCCTGTGTTCCTGGTTCCTTCCACTGTACTCTGCATACTGTGGCTCTCACACTGCAAATCTGGATATCTTTTGCTCTTCCTAGCAGCACCTACATGCTGTTCTATAATGCCAGGGACTGTGGAGTACCATTCTTGTTCCACAGTCCCCAGACTGCGTTTCTCCTGGACACTTAGCCTGTGCCTTCCATCCTCAGTCCTCAGCTCACCCTGAATTCTAGCCTCTGCTTTGTTCCTTCTACTAAAACCCCCTACACTTCCTGTCCTAACTCCTTACATGTCACAGGGTCTGCAAGTAACTGGTTTTGGGGCCATAAACTCCCCCACTCACTGATAAGAATCAAAAGGCTTTTGGAACTTTCCAAAATCTGTTGTCTCCTAACATTCCAGTATGCCACATATGTTATGGCCTGCATTCAGCTAGTGATAAATAGCAGTGATAATAAAAGCACACGGAAACTGCTGCTGTCACATGATGATTCGGGAGGAGTTGTGTGTCATAAATAGGCCCTATAATGATTGGAGACATCCTAGAGGCCGCTTCTGAGTACTGAGCCCAGGAATTGTGTCAGAGTGCTGCAGGTTAGTGTCACTCTGCAGCACCCGGCTCCTGTTACTGTGGAGGAGTCGGCATTTTGGTGTCACTCCATGTTAGGGTGACACCCTTGAGTGGCCCGCACCCCCCTTGTAACGACACACTGGGCAAATATGGCAAGGGTGCAATAATAATTTGGGAGAATGAGAGGCTGCTTCCACAATTCCATGTGACATTGCAGGACAAGAGACAGATGAGACCTCTGGTTCTGTCCCATCAGTATCAATTAATAGAAATTAGGAAATGCATTTGGAAATTTGTCATTTTTTTTAAAAACAGGTAACTGGTATGTAAGTATAATATTATACCATGACTCCAACAAGCGTTGTGACTTAGCCAACTTGTGTCCAGGCCAGGAACTTGGCACCCATGCATTTGATGGGATGGCATGTGGAAGTAGGCCTATTAAGGTTGCATTCCAGCTGTGTTCCATTTATAGTGCAGGAGGTAGATGATATACGTACATCATTCCTGGTCAGTAACATTTGTTGTACGTCTGATTCCCAGGAACACAACAGACTGCCGGCAGGGTGTCAGACAGACCAGAATGGCATCTCTTGGCGCTGACAGCTGCGAAACACAGAGGCGTGATGCATGACCAAGTACCCAGAGGCCACTCCCAGTGTTTGTGTGCACAGCTTATGTTAGGAGGTATGTCCTGAGTCACCTGGAGGAAGTGTACCATGCGTCTCTTCTTACTAACATGTGCAGAGGTGTTTTACCAAATGGGGCGGCCCAAGGCCTAACTGGTAAAGTCTACTGCCCCCAATAGTCTGCAGTTTGTATTGTGGCAGATCCTCACAGGTTGCATCCGTCCGTATTGATGATACATTGCCACCTGTCATCTGTAGAATGTATTGCGTTGGAACCTGAACCTCACGTGTGTAGTTGTCTGAGTTCTTTTTCTTACATTCAATGTACTTTTACTTTTTTAAGTGTCACTTTTGTGATTTAACAGATATGTTGAAATTATATATTATATGAAAGCACACCACGGGGGCTATATAATTGGTTCTAAGATCACAGAACTGGCAATCTGTTATAAGGCTGGTTACCTATAACCCCCCAAATGTATCTTGATTTCCAGTATAAAAGTTGTGTGTGTGCCCGTGCTGGGAAATAATGAATATATACTTATCTGACCCATCTAACGATGCTTCCAATGACACAGTATCCCCTAAATATTAATTCATCATATAGACACTCCAGTTGGGGAAAATAAAACACACAAAGTATAATATCTTTATGCAACAACATTTTAATTTTTTTTTTTTTTGTATTTGTTGGTAATAGATTATGTGTCTGCAAACACCTTTCCAGTGGTGGTACATGCCTCTCTGATGGTAGTGGGGGCACATGCATCTCTGGTGTTTGTGGGGGCACATGCCACTCTGATGGTAGTAGGGGCACATGCCTCTCTGGTGTTTGTTGGGGCGCATACCTCCCTGATGGTAATAGTGGGGGTGCATGCCTCCCTGATGGTGTTTGGGTGCGTGCCTCACCGGTGTTATTGGTGGGGGCGCATGCCTCTGGTGGTAAAATCAGGCGCACATGGTTTTATGGTGGGGGCACCTGCCTCTTCCGGGGTGGCGGTGGTGCCTTCCTCTCCCGGGGTGGCGGTGGTGCCTTCCTCTCCCGGGGTGGCGGTGGTGCCATTCTCTCCCGGGCTGGTGCCTTTCTCTCCCGGGGTGGCGGTGGTGCCTTCCTCTCCCGGGGTGGCGGTGGTGCCTTCCTCTCCCGGGGTGGAGGTGGGGCCTTTCTCTCCCGGGGTGGCGGTGGTGCTATCCCGTCCCGGGCTGGTGCCTTCCTCTCCCGGGGTGGCGGTGGTACCTGCTGTGCCTGGGATGCTGGGGGTAATGATGGCGTCTCCCTCTCCGCAGGTACTGGGTGTGCCTGCATCAACGAGGGTAACGGAATCTCCTCATTCTCCAATAGCAAGGGCTCCTCCCTCGGCCTCATCTTAATTAAATAAAGATAAAATAAAAATACTATGTAATAATTAAGTTCAGTTATTTGCAAAAATCCCTTCTAGTCAGACTTCCACCTTTACCATCCTCTGAGGCCGCCCTCACAAGACGTGATCAGTGATTTATGTATAATAAGGTCTATTTATCAACAATCGCATTTGCAGTGTATTAGGGTCACGATATTAGCACCGAGGATCGCATTATAAGATACAATTATACCACCCGAATGTATTAAACAGCACTTGCATGGAGTGGGTTACAGGTACATGAGGTGAGGATTTGATAGACTAATAGGGATGGTCAACGTGGGGCTCTACGGCTGTTGTGGGACTGCAAATCCCAGCATGCCTTGCTGCAGTTTTAGCATTCCCTAATAGCAGCATTGTAGTGGGGCATGCTGGGATGTGTGGTTCCACTGCAGCTGGAGGGCTGCATGTTAAACCCACTTGACTAGAAAAACCATTTCAGCAACGTGCCAAACACGTGTCACCCTGCATGGGGACTATTTCAGTGGCAGTAAGGGGAAATCATAAACAGCCACATACACCCATTAAGGGACAACATTTGGACATACATCACGAATTGGAGACATTACCCATTTATAAACTTATACTAAAGATCACCCAGCCTACAGTTTGCTGACTCATTGGACATGGTGGGACAGACAACTAAGGACATTATATGAACACTGGCATTGTACCCTGGAGCGCACCCATCTAACCATTATTTGAGTACTGTATTAGGGGTGTGAGACATCGCCTTTTGGGAGCTGCTAAGGGTAATTTCCTCGGAGCGCTGCATATATTATATTGTATAAGCTCATATATAACACCTATGATTTGCGGCCATTGAGAACCGGCAATATTATAAACATTAGTAAATAACCCCTTAGCTTAGTGAGATTTGGGCAGAGACGCCTCCTTACATTTAGGCCTACCAAATTGGCACAAAACCGCCTTGTATGCCCTGACATGCCCACTTTCAGGTGAGCCCCGTCCCTTATAAAATCCAGGAAAAACCCTAATTGTGCAAACAACAAAGTACAAATAAAAATAAAAGCACACTTACCTTACGCCAGAAGAATATCCAGCACCTGTTACATGGGATGCAGCCCATGGCTGCTCCCTCCCGCCTCACTCCTCGCTCTTCTCGCTTTACTTACGATATAATAATATAATAAAATATAAAAATAATACCTAATAAAACGTAATAGGTAATTTATATAAAGAAATTAAAAATACTCTCAGTAATTATAGCACAACTCCAACTCCAGAGCCTCCGTCCTGTACTACTGGGGACCAGATAACAGGATAAAGCCCAGTGTTCTGCCCTGGCATTCCATTCATTGTGTAATTGGACAGTCATGATGTCATAGCACAGACAGCAGCAGCAGCCATACAGGCAAATATTTGTATTTCATAATGTGACTGTGTATAGGGGTAGGCAGGGACAGAATAGCGTATCTCCCAGCTGCCCCAATTTTAACACCCTAAAAAAGCAATATTTTACCCAAAATGGGTGGAGCTTTGCAGATTGAGGTGATCTTATTTTGTCCCAGTGTCACATGCCTGAATGCTGGGAAGTGAATCAGGCATTGCCAAGCACCATAATAAAGTTTGGGTAGGGACCTGGCGATGCTGCTCCAGCCTCTCAGGGCACTCTCTGTGCTCTCAGAAGGGCAGAGCGGATGCTTTTTCTTATCATGTGTGACATCGATAAAGCCATAAAAGCAACACCTGACCCCATTCCCCAAACTAACTAACTCCCTCACCCCTAACCCAAACCGCTAAAACAACCCTAATACCCTGTCCTTCATACCATAACCCTAATACCCAATCCCTAACCCTAATACCCTATCCCTCCTACCATAACCCCTAACCCAATCCCTAACCCTAATACCCTATCCCTCCTACCATAACCCCTAACCCAATCCCTAACCCTAATACCCTATCCCTCATACCATATCTCCTAATACCCAATCCCTAACCCTAATACCCTATCCCTCATACCATAACCCTAATACCCAATCCCTAACCCTAATACCCTGTCCCTCAAACCATAACCCTAATACCCAATCCCTAACCCTAATACCCTATCCCTCCTACCATAACCCCTAACCCAATCCCTAACCCTAATACCCTATCCCTCATACCATAACCCCTAACCCAATCCCTAACCCTAATACCCTATCCCTCATACCATATCTCCTAATACCCAATCCCTAACCCTAATACCCTATCTCTCCTACCATAACCCCTAACCCAATCCCTAACCCTAATACCCTATCCCTCCTACCATAACCCCTAACCCAATCCCTAACCCTAATACCCTATCCCTCCTACCATAACCCCTAACTCAATCCCTAACCCTAATACCCTATCCCTCATACCATATCTCCTAATACCCAATCCCTAACCCTAATACCCAAATGGGCAGACTGGATGGTCACGTGGTTCTTATCTGCCATCACATCTATGTTTCTGTATGTTTTACTATGTGTTTTTTGTTTTTTTTAATCATTTTTTATTATAGAACTGTAAATACAGTAGCCAGAAATCAAGTGAATACAATACATAACATATAATCAAGCAGGAGAGTGAATTGAGAAAGCAGAAACATTAAGAATTAGGTGGTTACACATATACAAATGAAGTGGCAAAACAGTACAGCATGTAAACGTTGTATGTCGCTCACATAGAATCAGAAAGTAGGGGGTCCTAATTGCAAGGTCTCCAAATTATACCATGACGTTAACTTTATCGCAGATCGGAGGGTATCCTTCCTAGGCGGGAGTAGAGTATATATATATATATATATATATATATATATATATATATATATAAAAGGCAACCATATACTAAAAAATGTCTCTGCTTTATTATCTTTATTGATAGATGTTTCTAACCAGTCCATGTGAAACAAGTGTTCTATTCTAGGCATAAGTAAAGTCAGAGACAAAGGCCCTCATTCTGAGTTGATTGCATGCTGCCACTTTTTGCAGCCCGTGCAATCAACTAGACGCTGCCTATGGGGGAGTGTATTTTTGCATAGCAAGGCTGCGATCGCTTGTGCAGCCCTGCTATGCAAAACAAGTTTTGTGCAGAACTAGACTAGGGTAAGACTTACTTACCCTGTGCGATCACTTCAGCATAGCAGGACACCTCAACACGCCTGCGTTTGGGTCTCCACGCCCCGAAAACTTTGAGTTGACGCCCAAATCCGCCTTCCTCCTGTCAATCTTCTTGCGGTCGCCCAGATCCGCCTTCCTCCTGTCAATCTTCTGCCTGCGCAATGTGGCCGTCACGCATGCACAGTTCCGACCCGATCGCACGGCTGCGAAGAAGCACAGCGTGCGATCGGGTCGGAATGATCCCCAAAGTGCCAGAGGAAACCCATTGTGACAAAATTGTTTTCTTAGCTGCTGCTGCAATTTTTGCTTACAACAGTTTCTCTTATGTCCTAGAGTATACTGGGGTCCACATTAGTACCATGGGGCATAGGTAGGTCCACTAGGAGCCATGGGCACTTTAAGAAAACCAATAGTGTGGCCTGCTCCTCCCTCTATACCCCTCCTACCAGACTCAGTTTAGAAAATGTGCCTGGAGGAGCCGGTCACGCTTTGGAGAGCTCCTGAAGAGTTTTCTACATTTATATTCAAAGTTTGTTATATTCAGTCAGGGCTCTTTAGGCAACAGCCTGACTGCTTCGTGGGACTTAGGGAAGAGAACGTCTCAACTTCCTTAGAGTTAATGGTCCTGTTTCTCTGCTGACAGAACACTGAGATCCTGAGGGAGCCATTCGCAATCCACACCATGGTGCAGCGTACCCTCCCGCAGCACGCCGCCACCCCCTAACAGAGCCTGAAGACAGAAGAGTGGTGAGTACGGCGACGGCGTCCCGGTTAGCGGGTCACCGGCAGAATTGGCTGCATTAGGGTAGGACCTCAGCTCTGATACAGACTGCGCTCTGGGGAGTCTCACACATGCTGTGGCGGGGCACGCAGTGAGGGGCACGCTGGGCCTCCTATTGTACTCACACTGGCACATCCTAACGGGTTCAGTCTCCTAGTTGGGCACAATTATAACTCAGGGCCAGTATAAAAATGCGGGAAGCCGCGAGCCATTACAGGGGGCGGGCTTCACTCAGAGCAGATCACACAGTTCTCCAGTGCCATTTTCCCCTGCAGCTCGATCAGGCAGCACTCACAGGGAAGCACAGCTCCTCCTCAAGGACTCCAGTCTACTCAGCGGTGCCAGGGGGTCTTAGTGCGGGAGGGGGTGGGGAGCAGTGTTGGGACTGTAAGCATTTCTTAGGTGCTTTATTCTTGCGACCCAGCTTAATTTTACTGTTGCTATAGGGGCGCTGTGTGGCTGGCTCTGGCTTCTGTGTCTCTCTGAGGACCCTGCCTACATATACTGTGCTTTCACCCAGGGTTTGTGTATGTGTGTGTGTGTGTGTGTGTGTGTGTGTGTGTGTGTGTGTGTTCCCTATCCAATCATGTCCAGGGACTGTGTGTCTTGTAAAAGTAATTTTGCTTTCTAACAAATATTTAAATTGCCAGCTCTAATATATACTGTGGACGCCGGCGCATCTTATTACCATGTGCTATAAATGTGCGCTATACATCGCAAAACACTACATCCCATAAGAGAAAACAATACACCCACACATTATCTGAGTTCCAAATCTCATTGATGTATATATTTGTTATTAAAAGGATATGTATTCAATATATCACAATGTACAGTATATATATATATATATATATATATTTACATGGTTACAATTTACACAGTAAGCAGTTATTACAAACTAATTCAAATACATACATGGCCAGCGATACAATTAAAATATTTTGCTCAAATAAAGTCTCCACTCCATATCACTCTCCCTCTCAGTAAAATCATGCAGCCACTGGACAGACATCATCTCCACCATCATCTGGGACAAAGAACAGAGAGCTCTTGTGTGTCTGCAATCAGCTATATACTATGTATTTTGGGGGAGTGCACACATCTCTTGTTACTAGTCTAGGGGAGGGAACTTTCTCATTCATGATGAGTCACTGGTCAGTTCATATGCAAGCCACCTCCAGCCTTGATGGTGTAATTACAGGAGATAGCCTCTGGTCAGGCATGCTTTCTTCCAGGAAATCCATTGTTCTAATAAGAGTGACTTTAGCTTTCATACATTTAATCATATCTACTAATGGCAGTGTGCTACAACTTAATAACAGGCATCAAATTAATCTACACATTAATATGGTTACTGTGACACCAAGCACGACATGTCCATCTTGCTCCGTTTCAATAATACACATACATGACGTTACTCCATTATATAATTTAAAACATTATGATTTCTGGTGCTTGATATGTTCAAATTATGTGCTGTATGAAATATGTGTTGAATATATCTTTGTGGCATGTCTGTGTAAATGCATATGTTACCATATATTGCGGTGCGCGCTGTGAGTATTTGCAAGTATAGCGACTCATAATGTGTGGAGTCTGTATGTTCTCTCTATGTAATATTTTTGACTTCGACATTCCACCCTTTGGCAGTAAACAATAACTGCCATAAATTATTAACATAAGAAAAATATTTCAGACAATAATCGGTGACCTAGACACACATATGTATTCATTTTGCAAATCAGACACTTGACTATTTGGGGAAGACAGGGAGGAGGACGAGACATCCTCTATATGCACTCGGCGGTCACGGGACCACTGGTTGGGTGTGGGACAACATTCAACCTATAGAGTATGCTGGAACAGTGCTTTGGCCTATAATGTCTGATTTGGACTAACATTTCACACATACATGTACCTACGTCTTTGTACACTGATGTTCGGATTCGATTGAGGTTCTGCTGGTTAGAGGGAGAAAACACAAACAAATTGTGAAAGTGACATATAAAATTTTCATGGTATACATTCCTATCATTCCCTAAACATTGTTTCCATTTCTGGAACATTTGCTAGGTCTGTTTCATCATTGAACAAGGGTTATAAGTAGTGTCCTTCCTGGATAACATAAACCTTCGAAGTTCGGGGAGAGCCACTCATAAACCTTTCTTCCACATATATTAATGAGCTCTTTATCTGCTTTGTGTGAATAGCCATTGTCTGATTGTTCCTGATTACCTCCCAATTTCCTGAAATTGGTGAGATTTAAACATACCAAGGATTTATCTATGGTACTGGTGGATCTTAAGGCTAGGGGGTCTAGTTATATTATATTCTTTGTCCACTGGTCCCCTCCCCCTTCCATGTAATTCAAGTACCTCAGCTAACTCTAAAAAAAAATCTGGCACTAATCCTGCATCTTTTCGTCTTAGAGGTACCTGTGAGCACATCCAACATTCCGTTTGGTTTAAGACCTTACCAACTAGTGAGTGGTACTCACTCAAGGGATGTCTGTCACCTTATTGCTAGACTGACATCTCTGGATGCTCTCATCTTCAAATATGGGGTCACAATAACTACAAAATACAGTATTCCTCAGACAATAGCCTATCACGTTACCTCCGAACTCCGTAACTACTAGACCTTTGATTTTTCTCTGGCTTTAACAAACTGATCGGCTAATCCTGGGATCCTTTAAGGAAATCACTCCTTCCTCCAGAACCAGTTTCAGTCCCACACTCGACTCCTCATGAAAAACCTCGCAAAAATAGAATGTCCTGAAAAAAATGTTTGTCAGCAGGAAACAGAGAAAAGAAAAATAGAACAAAACAAATCTTGTCCATAGCAAATAAATTACAACGACTGGTCCTTCTGTAATCCTTTAGCACGCTCTGGTAGTGTTCAACAGTGCCGCCTCTCAGTCTTCACGGAACAGACTCTCTGGTGATACTTTTGCGATGTCACTCCATTTATGAGTTCCTTCCGGACTACCGACTTTCCTGCACTGGGAATCGTGGACCCAAGTCTCTCGGCTACTTTCACTGGGATCGTGCTGTCAACAAAACTTGGTACGGTCCTTCCCACCTGTCTGTTAGGCAACCTGAGTGTAAGAACAATCACACAGTCTCTTGGTTCACAATCAAGACAGTTAGTATTTGGCATACCAGGAATCAAGTTTCAAGTTCTTTCTCATACGTCCTAGAGGATGCTGGGGACTCCAAAAGGACCATGGGGTATAGACGGATCCGCAGGAGCCTGGGCACACTATAAAGACTTAAACTGGGTGTGAACTGGCTCCTCCCTCTATGCCCCTCCTCCAGACCTCAGTTAGACTTTGTGCCCAGGAGTGATGGGTCACACACTAGGGGAGCTCTCCTGAGTTTCTCTGAAAGACTTTATGTAAGGTTTTTTATTTTCAGGCAGACCTGCTGGCTACAGGCTCCCTGCAGCGTGGAAGTGAGGGGAGAGAAGCAGAACCTACTTCTGTGAGTTTCAAGGCTCTGCTTCTCGGCTACTGGACACCATTAGCTCCAGAGGGTTCGATCACTTGGTGCGCCTAGCTGCTTGTTCCCGGAGCCACGCCGTCGCCCCCCTCACAGAAGCCAGAAGAAAGAAGTCGGGTGAGTATTGGAAGAAAAGAAGACTTCAGACGGCAGAAGACTTCAGTAACGGAGGTACAGTGGAAGTGCTGCGCTCCATGCTCCCACACACCAACGCACTCACAGGGTGCAGGGCGCTGGGGGGGAGCGCCCTGGGCAGCAGGTTACTAGTCTTCTTAATGTGCAAAATCGTTACCCCCGCCAGCATATTTTAACGATTTCCCCGCCACCGCTTATACGGGTGCAGGGCGCGCGCGGGGGGGGGGGGGAGCGCCCTGGGCACCGAGTTAGTTTATGCTCCGTTTTACTACTCGCGCTGCCGGGGACTCCGTATGCAGACCCCCGCAGGCGTGTTATAGCGCACTACGCGCCATTCTTCCCCGTCGGCCGCCATGGGTGCAGGGCGCCGGGGAGTGGGTGGCGCCCTGGGCAGCATAGATATGTGGAGCTTAGAGCTCCCGGGCACCGCACACGATGACCCGCCATGAGAGCGGCGGGTGCGCAACGCGCCGGGGCTCCCACATGCCGATCGGTTGCCTGGGGCGCAGGGGGGCGCCCTGAGCAGCATTGATCTGGGTAAATATAGTGTTTTAACCTATATTGATGCTCGTCCTGATTGTGTTCTTTTTAGAAATACAGGGGGGCTATAGCGCGCCGAGGGGGGCGGAGCTTAGCCTCACACCGGAGTCAGCACCATTTTCCCTGATGTCCCCACCAAGCACAAACAAAGTGGGGGACATAGTGTTTGGGTGTTATGTTGCCCCTCTCAGATGTAAAATCTCCCTGTGTTTAAGGTCCCTCGGCTCAATATAGGGTTCTATATATATTTATATTCGAGCGGGCTTAAAGCGCGCCGGGAAGGGGCGGAGCTTAGCCCTCACAGAGGGGTCATCGCCATTTTCCTAAGTCCCCCACCGGAACTTGCTGTGTACTAAGAAGGAAGGGGGGCACAGTGTTTTAATGCTATATGGGTGTCATATAGCATTAGGATTGATAATGGACGTAGAATCCTTGTAATACATAAATGCACTGTTTCCCTGTTTGATTTCCCACTATCGGTTAGTCGACATGTCGACAGGTGTGAGGGCTTTGTCACAAGCTGCTGTGGGAATAACTGTCGGCTTCGCCGGCGCATGGCGGTACTTGATTCGGGAAATTAAGTATTAGAAAATTGGCATTTAAAACAGTGAACACGCTAAGGGAGACACAGTTGTTGGTGGATGCCCGGCCGGCATCAACGGTAACCTCAGGGGTAAAAAACGTTAATAGGCTGTTCTGCCCTTTTATTTCTAGATATATGTGGGGGGAGTGTTATCGAAATTGTATTCGTTGCTTCCCTCAGACCCTTCGGGGTTTCCAAGGTTACTATTACTTTTACCCGATTACTGTTCCTGGCTGTCGACATTTACTTAGTTTCTGTCGACTGTAACGTTCCTAGTAGATCCACTTCGGGGGCATGTCAGTACATGGTCGTACACATTCACAACACATTACTGTCTATAGGGACCTGATAGGTCTGGACAATCCACTTGCGTATACGTTATATCTATGGGGGTCATTCCGAGTTGTTCGCTCGTTATTTTTTTCTCGCAACGGAGCGATTAGTCGCTAATGCGCATGCGCAATGTCCGCACTGCGACTGCGCCAAGTAAATTTGCTATGCAGTTAGGTTTTTTACTAACGGCATTACAAGGTTTTTTCTTCGTTCTGGTGATCGTAATGTGATTGACAGGAAGTGGGTGTTTCTGGGCGGAAACTGGCCGTTTTATGGGTGTGTTGCGAAAAAACGCTACCGTTTCTGGGAAAAACGCGGGAGTGGCTGGAGAAACGGAGGAGTGTCTGGGCGAACGCTGGGTGTGTTTGTGACGTCAAACCAGGAACGACAAGCACTGAACTGATCGCAGATGCCGAGTAAGTCTGGAGCTACTCAGAAACTGCTAAGAAGTGTCTATTCGCAATTCTGCTAATCTTTCGTTCGCAATTTTGATAAGCTAAGATTCACTCCCAGTAGGCGGCGGCTTAGCGTGTGCAAAGCTGCTAAAAGCAGCTTGCGAGCGAACAACTCGGAATGACCCCCCATATGTATATATATATGTAGATATAGGTTTATATATGCAGGGTTAGGATATATGTGTTTTATTGTGTGTTATATGAGGTATATCCAGGAATGCTGAAATAATGCTATTCTTATCATGTGCTGGTTACTCTGTTGATTAAGCTCTAGATTGGCCGTGAAGTGTTGGATTGGACCCTCTCAAGGAGTCAGAATATTATTCTCTTCACAACGCGGAGAGTAAATCACGACAGTCTACTCCTGGTTGACGCAGAGCCCGGTCGCAAAGGATCATACACAGGCAGCTAAGTGAAATTTTATTTCTATACTTTGACCTTATTTGCACTGTATGCACTTGAGGGAGTGTGGTGTTCGGGTAGACATCCGACAAAATTACCCTACCCAGAGTGGGTAGGCGTGCCTATGTTTATTCTACTGTATAACGTTACAGCAGGCTGCCACGTGACAGCAGGAGGTGTGACCGGAAAAATGCGGAGGATGTCTCCGGGAGAGGCTGGTGGCAGGTATACAGCTGTTTGGTGTGGCCTATGGCCAGTCAATCTCGGCGGATACCACTGGTAAGTCTATCTTCGTGAGTTAGCCTCCTTCGCAACGGTTGGTGATGCATTCTTTTGTGGGATGCAGTCGTTTTCACCGGTTCGATGACGCTCTTTTTTCCTTTTCTGTGCAGACAATGGAAGGTGAAAAGGTAAGAGTTCTGCAGCCTTGTTAGGTTAGCAGAAGTGGATGTCGTTTTCTGTTTCCACTACATCCATCACTTGTCGCTGAGTCTATCTGGCTGGTCTCCACTCCGGTGACCACTGATCTACTAATTTTCAGTTAGTCCGGAAATAGACTAGGACCTGTGAGTTATTTATAGAAGCCAAAGGGGAACACTCTGACTTACAGTGGTTTCCCCTTACTGTTTTTCTAATAAATCTTGCCTTTCCCCTCTGGAAGGGGAGGTAGTGCGCGACGCCATACGGAGGTGCGTCAGGTTAAGGACATTGTCTTGTTGTCCCTGTATACGGGTGCAAATCGTTGTTTCTCCCTGACTGTTCTTCGGCACAGGGATTGGCTGTTGTTCCCAACGACGCAGAGGTCAAAAGTGGGTTTCAGAGTAGATACTGACCGATTAAGTTTCGGTGTTTTTCCTGTGGAAAGAGGTCTGAGGATCCAGGGTTGGATCGGTTTTGAGATGACACCTCATCAATATGTTCCGTTAATAAGACAGATGGGTGCGGCCTAGGTGAGCAGGTCTAATACCAGAGCGGTTTTTATGGGACCAGTTGAAATGCGGTTCGGGTCTCACCGGCGCATGAACCGGATTATAATCCAAACGGCCAGGACAGCACTCCTGTGGTGTCTGATCGGTTCTTTTCTTCTAGAGAAATGAAGGTTAGGGATTCAGGTTTAGATCCTGGTGTCCGTGCGTACAGATCTCTGCAGCTGGGGAGCACTCCATGGCAGGGGACGTATTTCCAGAGGATAAGGTCAAGTTGGGAAACTTGTCTGCTGTAAGCTTTCTTGAATTAAGAACGATTTTAGACGAACGTATTCTTCGTATTCTGCCCGTGTTAGTTCTGCCAGACGACTTGTCAGCAGTGGCGTAAGTAAGCCGCTATGGTGGAACAAGGAGCGAAGCGGCAATGGCGGAGGATGCACAGTTTACAGTTAAGTGGGAAGTCTGGTAAACGCTATATTAGCAGTCTTCGTTCTGGAGGTAAACGACGGAGAAATAGATTCCCTCTGCGGGCACGATATCCAGCAGGGAAATTTCGGTCATCATCGAGAAGCTTTCCCAGACGTGACAAGTCCTTGAGGAGTGTCACAATTGGTCAGCTTGGCGTCTCTTTTCAACGAGGGGCCTCAAGGAGATTGGTCCAGGTCAAAGGACATTCAAGATATAACAGTGGACATCCTCGTGACACCGGGGGTGTTTTTAGTCGGTCTATGTGGCCTCTCCACTTTCACTTTTCTTACAGTGGTAAGCGTAAGATGATCAAAGGTTCCGGTGATTCTCTTGAATCCGGTCTAGCCAGCGAAGGTTGGCTATCCAGTTTTTCATGGTTTACTCATAGAAGATTACTGCCTTCTTCCTCTACGTGAGGTAATGTTAAACAAGATCAGTGCGTGTATCCGGGATTACCGCGGCTGCGTCTGACGGCGCGGCGGTTGAATGCCATATCCTAAGCCGAATGTGTGTTCCCAGGGAAGTTGTTGCCTCAATTCTTCAGGCTAGGAAAGATCTGACGGCAAAGCGTTACTACCGTAGTTGGAGTAATTATGTGTCTCGGTGTGTATCCAGGAAGGCTCCTATGGAGAACTTTCAGCTAGGTAGTACTTATCCGTACGTTACAAGCCAGTGGAGGCAAGCCTAATAAGTTTCTTTACAAAATTTCTCTCTTGGAACGTGGTCAGACTATTGGCTTAGACGTCCGCAAGGCGGGTGTCGGAAGTGGTGTTTTTGTCTCACAAAAGCCTTGTTTGATATTTCAGGTGGATGGAGAGGAATTGAGTACTCGGTTGGTAGTTCTACCAAGAGTGGTTTCTGGGTTTCGCTGAAATCGGCCTCTTTTGTTCCTGGTGGCTATTTAGGCTTTCGCTGATTCGAATTCCCTAGGTCTGGCCGGGGATTTGAGCATGTAGGTAGTCAATTTAGCTCAGTTTGGAGAAACAGAGGCTCTGTTTGTCTGGTATCTTCCCAGCATGGTTTGGGAGACTGCATTATGCAGTCTGTTACGCGCTGAATCTGTGAGGTTTGGCATGTTCGTTCTACAGCTGAATTGCCGTCACCAAAGTCGGTGGAGGTCCATTCTTTTGGGAAGATGGGTTTTTCTTGGGCGGATGCCCGAGGAGTATCAGCGGCTCAACTTTGCCGAGCGTTTTCTTGGTCGGGATCAAACTCTTTTGCTATGCTCTACAAGTTTGATACCCTGATTTCTGGGGACCTTATGGTTGCTCATTCGGTGCTGCAGAGTCCGCACTCTCCTGCCCGTTTTAGAGCTTTGGTATACACCCCATGGTCCTTTTGGAGTCCCCAACATCTTCTAGGACGTATGAGAAAATAGGATTTTGGTACCTACCGGTAAATCCTTTTCTCTTAGTCCGTAGAGGATGCTGGGCGTCCGTCCCAGTGCGTACTGTGTCTGCAGTTATTGTTTTTGGTTGCACCTTTGGGGTGTGTCTTCTCGGTCTGGCGGTTGCTACCGTTGTTCATGACATGGCGTGCGGGGTCTTATTTTTGCTTATGTGGACACAATGGTTGTGTTACATATTCTCTCAGCATGTGGCTGTGTTTTGTTCATACCGTTGGCTGATATTCTACTGAATGCCACGTCTACGGTGTGTTTGAGGTGTGAGCTGGTTTAACACTCACCGGGTTATAACAATAAATTATTTCCTCGAAATTGTCCATCTCTCCTGGGCACAGTTTTCTAACTGAGGTCTGGAGGAGGGGCATAGAGGGAGGAGCCAGTTCACACCCAGTTTAAGTCTTTATAGTGTGCCCAGGCTCCTGCGGATCCGTCTATACCCCATGGTCCTTTTGGAGTCCCCAGCATCCTCTACGGACTAAGAGAAAAGGATTTACCGGTAGGTACCAAAATCCTATTTTTGTCAAGTTCTCAAATGCTGGCTCATCTCGATAAGGTACTGTACTGTCACCTCATTGGTGTATTTCTGATTATTGTGCGGATCAATCATGACATGAGGTTGTCTTCCAAAAAAACAAAAAGACACAAAACCCAAAAATTTCGAAGACGGTGATTCGTTAAGTGAAGATCTGGGAGTGGTTCCGATGCTACATAATACTAGTGGCAGTGTCTATGACCACAATAGTCCAGTATCACTTTGCTCCTACTCCTAGGTGTACCATTATCCACGCACAAATTTCTGCGCAATTTTTCTTTGCGGTAAACACAGCAGCATCCGTGGCGGCAGGAAATGCCTCTACCCAGTTTGAGAAAACATCAGTGCACACCAATACATAACAATAATTCCTAAAGGGTGTTAACTGTACGAAGTCGATTTGTATTACCTGAAAAGGTCCGTCTGCAGGAGGGATATGGGATGGCTCTGTTGGTATTGCCTTACCAATATTCTTCCTCAAGCAAGTAAGACATGTCATTGCTTTCTTACCTGCATGAGAAGAGAAACCCAGTGCACTCCAGTAGGCTCTTACCAGCTTGCACATACCTTCTTTACCTAGATGAGTCAGACCGTGTGCCGCCTCAGCTAGGCTTGGGAGATATGCTCTGGGGGCCACTGGCTTACCGTGTCCATCTGTCCAAAGTCCTGAGGACTCCTGACTATATCCCTTCGCCTTCCAGACCTCCTTTTCCTGTAGGGAACACAAATTTGTATCTTAATTTAACTGTTGTGTGTTTCCAATGTAGAGTACCATGAGCATAACTCAAAAAAAAGAAAATAAAATAAAAACATCTCTACGGTAGAGAAAGAGGAGGAAAATATCAGGTCTGCGTTCACCAACTGGCATATCAGTGTCTATACAAAATTTCCCTTCACCAGTATTCTCATCCTTCCTACTAGTAGTCTCATCCTTCCTCCACCCTTTGTGCATGATAAGGCACACTGCAGTAATACTGGTGTTATCGTGCTGGTGAGATATACTGGGTTCGGGCAGAACTCTGAAGGACCAATTAGGCATGTAGTGTTTGAACTGTAATCAGGTCCATGTATTGTACCACCCTGTGTGAATGCAAAAGATGAAGAGGAAACTGTGGAGAAACAGAATAGAGGTTGGTGACAGATGAGTTTGTAGAGGGGGAGAAGATTTTATTAAAATGACAACTGGATTGAGCACTACGGGGAATTGATTCTCAACTATCTTGTTTATCCCCCTTCGATCCTGCACTAGCCTGTAACCCAGGGGTGGGGAACCTTTTTTCTACCGAGGGCCATTTGGATATTTATAAAATCCTTCGGGGGCCATACAAGTCTGCCCCCGCGCGCACCCAAAAAATGGGTGTGGCCAGTTAAAATGGGACGTGATACACATATGCCCCCAATAGTGCAGTGCCAGATCCACAATTGCCCCCGATAGTGCAGTGCCAGATCCACAATTGCCCCCACAGTGCCAGGTATACAAATGCCCCCACAGTGCCAGGTATACAAATGCCCCCACAGTGCCAGGTATACAAATGCCCCCACAGTGCCAGGTATACAGATGCCTCCACAGTGCCAGGTATACAAATGCCCCCACAGTGCCAGGTATACAAATACCCCACAGTGCCAGGTATACAGATGTCCACACAGTGCCAGGTATACAGATGCCTCCACAGTGCCAGGTATACAAATGCCTCCACAGTGCCAGGTATACAGATGCCTCCACAGTGCCAGGTATACAAATGCCCCCACAGTGCCAGGTATACAAAAGCCCCCACAGTGCCAGGTATACAAATGCCCCCACAGTGCCAGGTATACAGATGCCTCCACAGTGCCAGGTATACAAATGCCCCCACAGTGCCAGGTATACAAATGCCCCCACAGTGCCAGGTATACAGATGTCCACACAGTGCCAGGTATACAGATGCCCCCACAGTGCCAGGTATACAAATGCCCCTCACAGTGCCAGGTATACAAATGCCCCTCACAGTGCCAGGTATACAGATGTCCCCACAGTGCAAGGTATACAGATGCCCCCCACAGTGCCAGGTATACAGATGTCCCCACAGTGCCAGGTATACAGATGCCCCCACAGTGCCAGGTATACAGATGCCCCTCACAGTGCCAGGTATACAGATGCCCCCACAGTGCCAGGTATACAGATGCCCCCACAGTGCCAGGTATACAGATGCCCCCACAGTGCCAGGTATACAGATGCCCCTCACAGTGCCAGGTATACAGATGCCGCCCCACAGTGCCAGGTATACAGATGCCCCCCCGTCCCGCTTACCGCTCCTTTCGGCGGGGACACGGAGGAGAGCGCGGCTATGTTGGGCGGCGGCGTGTAAGACTTGAAACCAGCAGCCGGTTCGAGAGCCAATCAGAGCTCGCGGACCGGCAGCCGTGGCTCCTGATTGGCTGCCGGTTCGCGAGCTCTGATTGGCTCACGAACCGGTGGCTGGTTTCAAGTCCTACACGCCGCCGCCCGACAATAGCCGCTCTCTCCTCCGTGTGGTGACAGCTGAGACACGCTGCCACCGCACTGTGCGGTGGCGTGTCTCACTGAGAGGAGCGGGTGGGCCGGACCAAACGGCTTCGCGGGCCTTATACGGCCCGCAGGCCGGAGGTTCCCCACCCCTGCTGTAACCCCTCCCCTCACTCTTTTTCACAGGGAAGATGGGACTATTGGCTGTGCTGGACGTCCTGACGAGGATGCCCTGCTGTAGCAACCGCTCTATGACGGGGTACACTCCTAATTCTACCTCTGGCTTTAGAGGATACTGAGGGATTTTTGGAGCTATCCTGCCACCTTTCATTTGTACCACTACTGGGGCTACATTCGCCATCAATCCAGTGTCCTGTCCATCTTTGGTCCAAAGGGAACCCGGTATTTGTGAGATCATTTCCTCTACCTGCGATGGACACGTGTCTATAACAGTAGAATGCGACATTAGCCTTTGAGGGGTGTCTAGTATATCTTGTACTTCTTGAGCATGGTTCTCAGGTATATCCAAGAAGACACCCTCAGGAGTACAATATATGACACACCACATTTTACACAATAAGTCTCTGCCGAGTAGATTAGTCGGAGTCGATGCAGCCAGCAGAAAGGAATGTTTTGTCTGCAAGGGCCCTACTGTAATCTCTGCAGGTCTACTCAAAGGGTATTGTTGCACCGTTCCTGTTACTCCCATTGCCGAATTAGTGTTTACCAGTGATCAGTGATCTTATCCAGACGAAGAATTTTCTATTACTGTAAAAGACAAAAGAATATATAATAATTTAACAAGTTTCTAGGTCATGCGAAGTATTCATTCAATCCTTCTCATCCCGTATTAAGGGTCTGTACATGGTCCAACAAACATTTCCGAGCTCCTCTTGACTAGGGGCATTGCTAGGAATGAATACTTCTTATATGGTAACTGAAAGAAATACCTGGGGGTTACCCTGTCTCTGTCCGCTTTCCTACTGGCAAATACTAATGTGCGGACAGGTTTTTCTCCATTTCTGACGTTACTTTCTTGATTTTTATTTTATTTTTGGGTTTTACTATATGGGGTATATGCAATTAGCGGCGAATCGCGACAAATTATCGCAGTTTTTTAATTCGACACAATTCGACCGTCCAATTTCGGCAAGTGGTTGCCGAAATTCACCATATTCAATGGAAAATGGATTCGACAGTCCCTCGGGCGAAAAACGTCCGATTTGCCGGATTTTGCAGCGATTTTAAAAAACGGGGAAAAACCCGAAAAAAAAATGGCGTGGGGTCCCCCCTCCAAAGCATAACCAGCCTCGGGCTCTTCGAGCTGGTCCTGGTTCTAAAAATCCGGGGAAAAATTGGACAGGGGATCCCCCGTATTTTTAAAACCAGCACCGGGCTCTGCGCCTGGTGCTGGTGCAAAAAATACGGGGGACAAAAAGAGTAGTGGTCCCCCGTATTTTTTACACCAGCATCGGGCTCCACTAGCTGGACAGATAATGCCACAGCCGGTGGTCACTTTTATACAGTGCCTTGCGGCCGTGGCATTAAATATCCAACTAGTCACCCCTGGCCGGGGTACCCTGGGGGAGTGGGGACCCCTTCAGACAAGGGGTCCCCCCCCCCAGCCACCCAAGGGCCAGGGGTGAAGCCCGAGGCTGTCCCCCCCCCCATCCAAGGGCTGCGGATGGGGGGCTGATAGCCTTGTCAAAATTGAAAGAATATTGTTTTTTCCAGTAGTACTACTAATCCCAGCAAGCCTCCCCCGCAAGCTGGTACTTGGAGAACCACAAGTACCAGCATGCGGGAGAAAAACGGGCCCGCTGGTACCTGTAGTACTACTGGGGAAAAAAATACCCAAATAAAAACAGGAGACACACACCGTGACAAGTACAACTTTATTACACACTGCCGACACACATACTTACCTATGTTGACACGCCGACTGCCACGTCTCGACTCCGACGATCCGGGGTACCTATGTAAAAAAAAACACTCACCTGATCCAGTGTCCAGAGATAATCCACGTCCAGAGATAATCCACGTACTTGGCAAAAAAAAAAACACGAATACCCGACCACCGGACTGAAAGGGGTCCCATGTTGACACATGAGACCCCTTTCCACGAATGCCGGGACCCCACGTGACTGCTGTCACTGAGGTCCCTTCAGCCAATCAGGAAGTGCCACGTCGTAGCGCTCACCTGATTGGCTGTGTGCGTCTGAGCTCAGACAGCGCATCGCAAAGCCTCTCCATTACTTTCAATGGTGGGAACTTTGCCGTCAGCGGCGGGGTTACCCGCGGTCAGCCGCTGACCGCGGGTGACCCAACCACTAACCGCAAAGTTCCCACCATTGAATATAATGGAGAGGCTTTGCGATGCGCTGTCTGAGCTCAGACGCACACAGAGCCAATCAGCAGAGTGCAAGGACGTTGCACTCGCTGATTGGCTGAAGAGACACTTCAGTGACAGCTGTCACGGGGGTGTCTGCATTCGGGGAAAGGGGTCTCATGTGTCAACATGGGACCCCTTTCAGTCCGCTGGTTGGGTGTTAGTTTTGTTGTTTTGACAAGTACGTGGATTTATCTCTGGACCCTGGATCAGGTGAGTATAATTATCTTTTATTTTCAGGTACCCGTGGATTCTACTTGGAGAAGAGGACCGACTGCTTCGTGTCAACATAGGTAAGTATGTGTGTGTCGGCAGTGTGTAATAAAGTTGTACTTGTCATGGTGTGTGTCTCCTGTTTTTATTTGGGTATTTTTTCCCCAGTAGTACTACAGGTACCAGCAGGCCCGTTTTTCTCCCGCATGCTGGTACTTGTGGTTCTCCAAGTACCAGCTTGCGGGGGAGGCTTGCTGGGACTTGTAGTACTACTGGAAAAAACAATATTCTTTCACTTTTGACAAGGCTATCAGCCCCCCATCCGCAGCCCTTGGATGGGGGGGGACAGCCTCGGGCTTCACCCCTGGCCCTTGGGTGGCTGGGGGGGGACCCCTTGATTGAAGGGGTCCCCACTCCCCCAGGGTACCCCGGCCAGGGGTGACTAGTTGGATATTTAATGCCACGGCCGCAAGGCACTGTATAAAAGTGACCCCCGGCTGTGGCATTATCTGTCCAGCTAGTGGAGCCCGATGCTGGTGTATAAAATACGGGGGACCCCTACTCTTTTTCCCCCCGTATTTTTTGCACCAGCACCAGGCGCAGAGCCCGGTGCTGGTTTTAAAAATACGGGGGATCCCCTGTCAATTTTCCCCCCGCATTTTTAGAGCCAGGACCAGCTCGAAGAGCCCGAGGCTGGTTATGCTTTGGAGGGGGGGACCCCACGCCATTTTTTTTCTGAATTTTACCATTCCATCTAAAAAAATAAATAAATAAAAAATATTATTTAAAAAAATATATAAATAATACTTGTGCCTCCAAAAAAGACAAACCAAGTACCTAATCCCTTCTAATATAAATAGATATGCTATTATCAATAAAAAAAACACAAAAAAAAACATGTTTTAATTTTTTTTTATTAGTTTCACCCACCAAAGTGTGGCGGATTGAAAATGTCGAATTTACTGTCTAAAAGCACTGTTGTCGAATTCCCAAACGTCAATTGAATATACTTTGGTCGAATTGCAGCACTTGTATCATTGCAGAAAAGTCGAATTTGACAAAAGTCGAATTTCAAAAAGTCGAATTTTGAAAGTCAGTTTTTTTGACGGAAAGTACTGAATTGCATTGACGATTTTTTTTTTTTTTTGGCGAAAAAGTCCCGAAATTCGACAATTTCGGGAATTCGACCGCAATTGCATATACCCCATATGTACACGAATGATACCATACTTACCAGTTCCACTGGTCTCAGCCACTTCCCCCGCAGGCTACTGCTCTTTTTACCGGTTGGATAATCCTCAGAGTGCATGAGAAATGGCTGAAACCAGTCAGGTCGCCTTCTCCTCCTAGATAAAACTTCGACATTCATTAGTACATATATAGGTTACATTCATATTTTTCATATTTTTATTATTTTCTATAGTTTGTATGCTGGCCGTAACTGCTTCCACATCTACATATGGCGGTGTACTTGCTTTCTCTTTTTCTTCCTATTTGTTTATTGTTGCTACAAGTTCAAACAGTTCTTATATTTCCGTTCTTGTCTCATTATGACTTTGGTTAGACATACTACCTGCAATACCTTAGGATCAAACTCGCCAACCCCAGGGAATGATGCCCTATCATCATCAGCAGTCATACGTACCCATTCATTGCAATAAGCCTATGCGTGTGGACCATATTTCCCACACATAATAAACCTTGCTGACCCCCTCGGCCGCAATTCTCCAGCCTGAACCCTGCATACTGAACGTCTCTCACTTGAGCAACTGGCTCCCATATTTGTGGTCCTTTTCCCACAAACACCAGAATACTCAATGCAAGCAGACGGTGAAAGTTCACTGAGCGCTCTTCACCCGCTCTCGCCCATGTTGGCCAGTACAATGATACACTGTCGATAATGGATCGCAATGTACTCAACCTAGGGCCCTATCAGACCTTACAGCACCGTAATTTATTTCGGTGGAGGTTCTGTTGGAATCTTTTCCTGAGAGAGGCAGCTAAAAAATTCCTTTTCGGTATCTTTCCACTGGAATTTTTGTAGGGTGATAAAAACAGTTGCCTAATAACTATTGCTCACCCTTTCCAGTGGAAGCCCACCAGGGAGATTTCCTGACGTTATCAAAGAAAAACCCCTTTCTCTTTCCTTTTACACAATCACGTCTGCGTATGCTCTCCACAGCGCATATGATACAATAATATCACTTTGTGCTGTGTAAAACACACGGATGTGCGGTTCAATCGCACAGCCTATAGATACTAGTTATCTATATGCCCTACGATTGCGGGAGTCGAATTCACAAGCTGCGCTCCTCAGCCGGAGCGTAACAAAAAAAATCTATATGTTTGGGATTCACCTTTACTTCAATTCACAATTCCTGATTACGCTTCTGTGCAAGTCTCCTCACGACTTGCGTATTTCTCTAACGTCCTAAGTGGATGCTGGGGACTCCGTAAGGACCATGGGGAATAGCGGCTCCGCAGGAGACTGGGCACATCTAAAGAAAGCTTTAGGACTAACTGGTGTGCACTGGCTCCTCCCCCTATGACCCTCCTCCAAGCCCCAGTTAGATTTCTGTGCCCGACGAGAAGGGTGCACACTAGGGGCTCTCCTGAGCTTCTTAGTGAAAGTTTTAGTTTAGGTTTGTTATTTTCAGTGAGACCTGCTGGCAACAGGCTCACTGCATCGAGGGACTAAGGGGAGAAGAAGCAAACTCACCTGCGTGCAGAGTGGATTGGGCTTCTTGGCTATTGGACATTAGCTCCAGAGGGACGATCACAGGCCCAGCCTGGATGGGTCCCGGAGCCGCGCCGCCGGCCCCCTTACAGAGCCAGAAGAGCGAAGAGGTCCGGAAAAATCGGCGGCAGAAGACGTTCCTGTCTTCAATAAGGTAGCGCACAGCACTGCAGCTGTGCGCCATTGCTCTCAGCACACTTCATACTCCGGTCACTGAGGGTGCAGGGCGCTGGGGGGGGCGCCCTGAGACGCAATAAAACATGATAAAAATACCTTACATGGCAAAAAATACATCACATATAGCTCCTGGGCTATATGGATGCATTTAACCCCTGCCAGAATATACAGAAAAACGAGAGATAAGGCCGCCGAAAAGGGGGCGGAGCCTATCTCCTCAGCACACTGGCGCCATTTTCCCTCACAGCTCAGTTGGAGGGAAGCTCCCTGGCTCTTCCCTGCAGTCACTACACTACAGAAAGGGTTAAAAAAAGAGAGGGGGGCACTAATTAGGCGCAGTATTAAAACATACAGCAGCTATAAGGGGAAAAACACTTATATAAGGTTATCCCTGTATATATATATAGCGCTCTGGTGTGTGCTGGCATACTCTCCCTCTGTCTCCCCAAAGGGCTAGTGGGGTCCTGTCCTCTATCAGAGCATTCCCTGTGTGTGTGCTGTGTGTCGGTACGTTTGTGTCGACATGTATGAGGAGAAAAATGATGTGGAGACGGAGCAGAGTGTCTGTAACAGTGATGTCACCACCTAGGGGGTCGACACCTGAGTGGATGTACTGTTGAAAATTACGTGACAGTGTCAGCTCTGTATAAAAGACAGTGGTTGACATGAGACAGCCGGCTACTCAGCTTGTGCCTGTCCAGACGTCTCATAGGCCGTCAGGGGCTCTAAAGCGCCCGTTACCTCAGATGGCAGATACAGACGCCGACACGGATACTGACTCCTGTGTCGACGGTGAAGAGACAACCGTGATTTCCAGTAGGGCCACACGTTACATGATTGAGACAATGGAAAATGTTTTATACATTTCTGATAATACGAGTACCACCAAAAAGGGGTATTATGTTCGGTGAGGGAAAAACTACCTGTAGTTTTCCTGAATCTGAGAAATAAAATAAGGTGTGTGATGATGCGTGGGTTTCCCCCCGATAACAATTGATAATTTCTTAAAAAGTATTGGCTGTATACCCTTTCCCGCCAGAGGTTAGGGTGCGTTGGGAAACACCCCCTAGGGGGGATAAGGCGCTCACACGCTTGTAAGAACAAGGGCTCTACCCTCTCATGAGATGGCCGCCCTTAAGGATCCTGCTGATAGAAAGCAGGAGGGTATCCAAAAATGTATTCACACACATACTGGTGTTATACTGCGACCAGCAATCGCCTCAGCCTGGAGGTGCAGTGCTGGGTTGGCATGGTCGGATTCCCTGACTGGAAATATTGATATCCTAGATAAGGATAGTATATTATTGCCTATAGAGCATTTAAAAGATGCATTTCTATATATGCATGATGCACAGCGGAATATTTGCCGACTGGCATCAAGTATAAGTGCGTTGTCCAATTCTACCAGTAAAATGGTCAGGTGATGCGGATTCCAAACGGCATTTGGAAGTATTGCCTTTGAAAGGGGACATTTGGGGTCGGTCTTTTAGACCTGGTGGCCACGGCAACAACTGGGAAATCCACGTTTGTACCCCAGGTCGCCTCTCAAAATAAGACGCCGTATTATCAGGCGCAGTCCTTTGTTGGCAAGCGGACAAAAGGTTCCTCTTTTCTGCTCGTGACAGAGGGAGAGGAAAAAGGCTGAAGAGATTACCCAGTTCCCAGGAACAGAAATCCTTTCCCGCCTCTGCAAAGCCCTCAGTATGACGCTAGGGCCTTACAAGCTCAGACACGGTGGGGGCCCGTTCTCAATGAATTTCAGTGCGCAGTGGGCTCACTCGCAAGTAGACCCCTGGATCCTTCAGGTAATATCTCAAGGGTACATATTGAAATTCGAGACGTCTCCCCCTCGCCGTTTCCAAAAGTCGGCTTTACCGACGTCTCCCTCTGACAGGGAGGCAGTTTTGGAAGCCATTCACAAGCTGTATTCCCAGCAGGTGATAATCAAGGTACCCCTCCTGCAACAGGGAACGGGGTATTATTCCACACTATTGTGGTACCGAAGCCAGACGGCTCGGTGAGACCGATTCTAAATCTAAAATCTAAAATCTTTGAACACTTACATACAGAGGTTCAAATTCAAGATTGAGTCACTCAGAGCAGTGATTGCGAACCTGGAAGAAGGGGACTACATGATGTCTCGGGACATCAAGGATGCTTACCTTCATGTCAAAATTTACCCTTCTCACCAAGGGTACCTCAGGTTATGGTACAGAACTGTCACTATCAGTTCAGACGCTGCCGTAGGGATGGTCCACGGCACCCCGGGTCTTTACCAAGGTAATGGCCGAAATGATATCCCTTCGAAGGAAGGGAATTTTAGTTATCCCTTACTTGGACGATTCCCTGATAAGGGTAAGATCCAGGGAACAGTTGGAAGTCGGTGTAGCACTATCTCAGGTAGTGTTGCGGCAGCACGATTGGATTCTCAATATTCCAAAATCGCAGCTGGTTCCGACGACTTGTCTTCCGTTTCCTAGGGATGTTCCTGGACACAGTCCAGAAAAAAAAAGGTGTTTCTCCCGGTAGAGAAAGCCAGGGAGTTATCCGAGCTAGTCAGGAACCTCCTAAAACCGAACCAAGTCTCAGTGCATCAATGCACAAGGGTTCTGGGTAAAAATGGTGGCTTCCTACGAAGCAATCCCATTCGTTAGATTCCACGCAAGAACTTTCCAGTGGAACCTACTGGACAAATGGTCCGGGTCGCATTTTCAGATGCATCAGCGGATAACCCTGTCACCAAGGACAAGGGTATCCATCCTGTGGTGGTTGCAGAGTGCTCATCTTCTAGAGGGCCGCAGATTCGGCATTCAGGACTGGGTCCTGGTGACCACGGATGCCAGCCTGCGAGGCTGGGGAGCAGTCACACAGGGAAGGAATATCCAGGGCTTGTGGTCAAGCCTGGATACATCACTTCACATAAATATCCTGAAGCTAAGGGCCATTTACAATGCTCTAAGCTTAGCAAGACCTCTGCTTCAAGGTCAGCCGGTGTTGATCCAGTCGGACAACATCATGGCAGTCACCCACGTAAACAGACAGGGTGGCACAAGAAGCAGGAGGGCAATGGCAGAAGCTGCAGGGATTCTTCGCTGGGCGGAAAATCATGTGATAGCACTGTCAACAGTATTCATTCCGGGAGTGGACAACTGGGAAGCAGACTTCCTCAGCACGACCTCCACCCGGGAGAGTGGGGACTTCACCCAGAAGTCGTCCACATGATTAAAAACTCGACAGGTATTGCGCCAGGTCAAGAGACCCTCAGGCAATAGTTGTAGACGCTCTGGTAACACCGTGGGTGTACCAGTCAGTGTATGTGTTACCTCCTCTGCCTCTCATACCCAAGGTACTGAGATTGATAAGATGGAGAGGAGAAAGCACTATATTCGTGGCTCCGGATTGGCCAAGAAGGACTTGGTAACCGGAACTTCAAGAGATGCTCACGGAGGATCCGTGGCCTCTACCTCTAAGAAGGGACCTGCTCCAGCAAGGACCCTGTCTGTTCCAAGACTTACCGCGGCTGCGTTTGACGGCATGCCGGTTGAACACCGGATCCTGAAGGAAAAAAGGCATTCCGGATGAAGTCATCCATATCCTGATCTAAAGCCAGGAAGGATGTAACCGCAAAAACATTATCACCGCAATTGGCGAAAATATGTTGCGTAGTGCGAGGCCAGTAAGGCCCGACGGAGGAAATTCAACTGGGTCGATTCCTACATTTCCTGCAAACAGGAGTGTCTATGGGCCTGAAATTGGGGTCCATTAAGGTTCAGATTTCGGCCCTGTCAATTTTCTTCCAAAAAAGAACTAGCTTCAGTCCCTGAAGTTTAGACGTTTGTAAAAGGGTTACTGCATATACAGCCTCCTTTTGTGCCTCCAGTGGCAATTTGGGATCTCAATGTAGTTTGGGTTCCAAAAGTCACATTGGTTTGAACCACTTTAATCTGTGGAGTTAAAATATCTCACATGGAAAGTGGTCATGCTGTTGGCCCTGGCCTGGGCCAGGCGCGTGTCAGAATTGGCGGCTTTATCCTGTAAAAGCCCTTATCTGATTTTCCATTCGGACAGGGCGGAATTGAGGACTCGTCCTCAGTTTCTCCCTAAGGTGGTTCCAGCGTTTTCACCTGAACCAACCTATTGTGGTGCCTGCGGCTACTAGGGACTTGGAGGAATCCAAGTTGCTGGATGTTGTCAGGGTCCTGAAAATATGTTTCCAGGACGGCTGGAGTCAGGAAATCTGACTCGCTGTTTATCCTGTATGCACCCAACAAGCTGGGTGCTCCTGCTTCTAAGCAGACTATTGCTCGTTGGATTTGTAGTACAATTCAGCTTGCACATTCTGTGGCAGGCCTGCCACAGCTAAAATCTGTAAAAGCCCGTTCCACAAGGAAAGTGGGCTCATCTTGGGCGGCTGCCGAGGGGTCTCGGCTTTACAACTTTGCCGAGCAGCTACTTGGTCAGGGGCAAACACGTTTGCTAAATTCTACAAATTTGATACCCTGGCTGAGGAGGACCTGGAGTTCTCTCATTCGGTGCTGCAGAGTCATCCGCACTCTCCCGCCCGTTTGGGAGCTTTGGTATAATCCCCATGGTCCTTACGGAGTCCCCAGCATCCACTTAGGACGTTAGAGAAAATAAGAATTTACTTACCGATAATTCTATTTCTCATAGTCCGTAGTGGATGCTGGGCGCCCATCCCAAGTGCGGATTTTCTGCAATACTTGTACATAGTTATTGTTACAAAAATCGGGTTATTATTGTTGGGAGCCATCTTTTCAGAGGCTCCTCTGTTATCATACTGTTAACTGGGTTCAGATCACAAGTTATACGGTGTGATTGGTGTGGCTGGTATGAGTCTTACCCGGGATTCAAAATCCTTCCTTATTGTGTACGCTTGTCCGGGCACAGTATCCTAACTGAGGCTTGGAGGAGGGTCATAGGGGGAGGAGCCAGTGCACACCAGTTAGTCCTAAAGCTTTCTTTAGATGTGCCCAGTCTCCTGCGGAGCCGCTATTCCCCATGGTCCTTAAAGAGTCCCCAGCATCCACTACGGACTATGAGAAATAGAATTATCGGTAAGTAAATTCTTATTTTCTCTCTTTATGTTCACGTAAGGTAGCGAACCTTACGCCACCGGGCCTCTACTATCCCAGTGTTCCCACGGGACCCAAATTTCCGGGGTTCAGCTCCACTCACTCCTGCTTTCACTCACTCAGATACACCTTGTTTTTCTTTTCTGTACAGAAAATACCACTCCCTTCGATTGATGGTTTTAACCCAAAGGCAGTACCGTTTAAACAAAGTCTTACACTAATCTGCTTTTGAAATCAGATAGTTATGTGCTATTGTATTAAACGTATACTATCCCGCCTTTAATTGAACAAATCGTGTGGTTTTACTTTGCGCTCACAAACCTACGCAATCTTACGTAACCACGCGACCGTGCGTGCCTTTACGTCACGTGTGCGACCCTGCGCCACGTGCAAGCTCCTGTAATTTGTCTGTACGTGTACAAACGTGCGTTCGCAACTCAATAAACCACACAATCTCTATAAAAGTGAGTAATACTAACTATAATCGCTCACAAACACAACCCACATTTGTTCTGTATAAACCTTACGACCAGGCCAGAACTGCATTTTGTGTTTTATAATTACAGCCTTAATATACTTATTTCAAATGTATCTACATGGCAGACAAATATATCCGATTTCACACAGGTCTAAAATGACTAATAACCTATGATTTAAATGATATGATTCAGATTGGATAGCTATCTTGCCGAACATACACTGATATAAATATACACATCATTATAATAATATTATATATATATATATATATATATATATATACCATTTACTGCACTCCTATGAGACACCTCACCTCTTCACTGCCTCTAATTTGCATATCAAAGATATTTCCTTTGCCTGTACTAAAAAAAAGTAGTTACACAAGTTAATTTGCATTTCAATGGCTATCCTACCCTAGTAAACAGACTCCACAAATCTTGGAAGAAAAGAAAGAAAAAGGAAAGAGAGGTTTTTTTTTTTTTTCTATCTGTGTGCAACCCCCCACTTGATGTAAGGTAATTACACACAGACAAGGAAAAAAAAACATTCACTTAGCTCACCATTTACTCTCACTAGGCCCAGTTGAAACTATTTGTAATTGATTATGGCATGGGTTAAATAAATTCATTGGTAACTCACAAATGGTGCTGGATTTGTAGATATGTGGAAACTTTGTGACAAAGGAAACTGATTGTTCTAATCAGACTGAAAATCAACTATTTAGAAAGTGACCTTCCTAAAATGGCCACTGCTCCTCCCCCTTCCACATCCATGAGGCTTACACAAGATGGTGGACAGGCCAAGTGGCTAGGCCAAAATGGAGGACAGACCATGCGGCTCCTTTGTCACAAAGAAATCACAGTCTATACAGACACCAAGAGTTACTTTAGGCCTGAGTTTAAAAGGTATACAAATTTTCTCAGCATGCTAACACAGCTATATTATGGCTATGCAGCAACTTTTAAATGCACTTTAAATCTACTTAGCAGATAAACAATCCAATGTGAATCAAACACAATATGACTTATTTGAACTTTGTTTTGCAACAATAAAAATACGCTGTAGCATCTTAAATATTATGAGAAACACACTGTCCCTTGAATTTCATATCAGCGCCTTACTGGTAAAACAACAGAACACACGGATGTGATTCGTCAGCGTCGCGATGCGTCCGCCGTTAGCTGGTCGATCACAACGGCGCCTGTACAGTGCATCATCAAGAACATGATATCCTGGACGAGCCCCATCTGTAAAAGTCATTTTGCTTTCTAACAAATATTTAAATTGCCAGCTCTAATATATACTGTGGATGCCTGCATCTTATTACCATGTGCTAAGAATGTGTGCTATACATCGCAAAACACTACATCCCATAAGAGAAAACAATACACCCACACATTATCTGAGTTCCAAGGCTCATTGATGTATATACTTGTTATTAAAAGGATATGTATTCAATATATCACAATGTACAGTATATATATATATATATATATATATATATATATAATATATAATCAGGAGCAGTGAGGCTCGGCACTCCAAATGGGTAAACACAAATACTTGCTGCGGTGCCCTCCGTAGATCAATGGCTAGATCCTTAATAGTGCATGGAAGACAGCGGCACTCAGCAGACTTGAAGAAAAATATTTAAGCCTTTAATTAATGTGGTCCTACGCCGTTTCGGGGTCAAGCCCCGTCGTCAGGGACAAGCGATACAATGTATATATATATATATAGTTACATGGTTACAATTTACACAGTAAGCAGTTATTACAAACTAATTCAAATACATACATGGCCAGCGATACAATTACCATATTTTGCTCAAATAAAGTCTCCACTCTCTCTCTCAGTAAAATCATGCAGCCACTGGACAGACATCATCTCCACCATCATCTGGGACAAAGAACAGTGAGCTCTTGTGTGTCTGCAATCAGCTATATACTATGTATTTTGGGGGAGTGCACACATCTCTTGTTACTAGTCTAGGGGAGGGAACTTTCTCATTCATGATGACTCACTGGTCAGTTCATATGCAAGCAACGTCCAGCCTTGATGGTGTAATTACAGGAGATAGCCACTGGTCAGGCATGCTGTCTTCCAAAGAATCCATTGTTCTAATAAGAGTGACTTTAGCTTTCATACATTTAAACATATCTACTAATGGCAATGTGATACAACTTTATAACAGGCATCAAATGAATCTACACATTAATCTGGTTACTGTGACACCAAGCACGACATGTCCATCTTGTTCCGTTTCAATAAATACACATACATGACGTTACTCCATTATATAATTTAAAACATTATGATGTCTGGTGCTTGATATGTTCAAATGATGTGCTGGATGAAATATTTGTTGAATATATCTTTGTGGCATGTCTGTATAAATGCGTATGTTACCATACACTGCGGTGCGCGCTGTGAGTATTTGCAAGTATAGCGACTCATAATGTGTGGAGTCTGTATGTTCTCTCTGTGTAATATTTTTGACTTCGACAGTCTTGTACAGCAGAATTTCTATCATCCTCTAGGGACTCACTAACCTGTACTCAGGATAATACTCACTCCCAGTCCAGTGGGGCTGAACCCCCTTGGTTGGCTTCCATTAAATGTATGATTTCTACTATTTCTACAAAACTGTCTCATAATGAGAAGGAGACACAGTTCTTACGGCAATCTATGGATGACCTGATGCATAGGGACTCAGCTTCCATACCTCCACCCCAGGCCCTAGCCATTTGCCCACAGAAGCATACTCTGGCCCAAATCATGCAGGGTGATGCTGACCCTGATACGTAGGATCCAGAGGAGGGTGAAGTGGATGCAGGTGAGGGGGATGCTGTCCTGTCACAGGGAATACAGGCCCTCATTGAGGCAATCAGGACTTTCCTGCACATTCCTGACAGGACAGAGGAGGGGGAAGAGGAATCTTATTTTAATACTAAAAAGAAATCCTCAGCTACTTTCCCCACTTCAAAGGAATTAAACACCCTCTTTGAAGAGGCGTGGGTAAACCCTGACAAGAAATTTCAGATCCCTAAACAGTTGATTTCTTCCTTTCCTTTTCCTTCGGAGGATAGGAAGAAATGGGAAAACCCGCCAATTGTAGACGCTTCTGTATCCAGGTAATTGCGTAAGATAGTCTTACCGGTTCCTGGGGCGGCGTTCTTAAAGGGCACAGCTGACCGTAAGATTGAGACCACTCTCATATCTTTATTTCTCTTACATCCTAGAGGATGCTGGGGTCCACATTAGTACCTTGGGGTATAGATGGGTCCACTAGGAGCCATTGGCACTTTAAGAGTTTCAGAGTGTGGGCTGGCTCCGCCCTCTATGCCCCTCCTACCAGACTCAGTTTAGAAAATGTGCCCGGAGGAGCCGGTCACAGCTAGGGGAGCTCCTAGAGCTTCTTTAGTTTTATTTTTTTTCTAAGAGTAATTTAGGCACAGCCTCCCTGCTTCGTGGGACTTAGGGGGGGAGTAGTGTCCAACCCTGAGAGGTTAATGGCCACTATCTCCCTGCTGACAGGACACTGAGCTCCTGAGGGTGATGATCGTTAGCCGCCCGAGGCGACCGCTCACTCCCGCAGCATGCCGCCACCCCCTAACAGAGCCAGAAGATTCCGGTGGCGAGTGAGTCACCGGCTCCCCGGACAAGAAGGGAGCCAGTGTGAATAGCGCCTACAGGGTAGGAGCGCATTACTAACTGCGCTCCGGAGAGCTCAGCGCTACATAGTGCGGCGCTATGAAGGGCGCCCTGAGCCAGAGCAGATACCCTACACTGGTCATCAAGCCTATCAGGGACCTCGGTTACGCTGCTAGCAGAATTCTCAGGCCAGTATAATCCTTTGAAAGTGCGGGAAGAGGCGCCATTTCCAGAGGGCAGAGGTTCTCCTCAGAGCGGACCCAGCAGCGTTCAGCGCCATTTTTCTCCCTGCAGATGCAGCTCCAGAGACGCTGACAGGGAGTGCTGTCCCTCCACACGACTCCAGCTTTCCTGTGCGGTACCAGGGGGATGTAGAAGGGTTGGGGGAGGCTGTGTATTACTGTGTAGTCTATGAAGGGTACACAGTCAGCGCTAGGGGGGTTATACCTACCTAATTGAGCGCTGTGTGTGTGCTGGCTCCAAGCTGTGTGTTTCTCTGAAGGTACTTGGAGAGGAAACTGTGTCTGACATTTTCCTGTGTGAGTGTGGGTGTATGTTTTCTCACATAACCATGTCCAGGGACTCTGTGTCTTATGCTGCAGAGGAGTACATTCCATGTACCCAGGAATGTAATGTGGTGTCTCAGATTCCTATTAATGAGCCAGAATGGCTGACTTCTATTAAGGGTATGATCTCTCAGATCTCTATTAGGGTAGCCCATAATGAGACTAAAACTCAGGTTTTAAAGAGTTCTATGGCAGGTTGGTCAGGTTCCATTCCTATTCCTTCCAAATCCCCTAGCGTGTACCCAAAGAAACGTGCACTTGCCCAGGTTATGCAAGATGACATGGATACCGACTCTGACACGGCAGACGGTGATGGGGATGTGCTGAGGGCGGCGGCGGCCCTCGCAAAGGGGATGCAGCTCATGATTGAGGCCATTAGAGATGTGTTAAACATTACTGACTCACCACCTGAGCAGGTTGAGGAGCCTTACTTCACAGACAATAAGAAAGCCTTGCTAACCTTCCCTGCTTCAAAAGAATTAAACACTCTCTTTGTTAAATCCTGGGAAAACCCGGAGAAAAATTTCCAGATCCTGAAGAGGATAGGAAAAGTTGGGAGACCCCACCCATAGTTGATGCATCTTTCTCCAGACTGTCAAAGAAGGTGGTGTGGTGTTACCTGTCCCTGGCTCTACCACGTTGAAGGAACCGGCTGACCGTAAGATTGACACTACGCTCAAATCCATATACACTGCTTCAGGGGTGGCGTTAAGGCCTACTATTGCCTGTGCATGGATTTCTAAAGCTATAGTAAAGTGGTCAGGTACGTTACGAGAGGGCTTAGGTACACTAGATAGAAGTGACATTGAACTGTTTTTACGTAACATACAGGATTCTGCGGGGTTCATGGTGGAATTCATGAAGGACCTGGGTACAATGAATGCAAGGATATCTTCCATGTCTGTCTAAGCTCGCAGGGGACTCTGGCTACGCCAATGGTCTGCCGACGCGGAATCCAGGAGAAGTGGGGAGAACCTACCCTACACAGGTCAGGCTCTATTTGGGGAAGCGTTGGATACGTGGATTTCCAGGGCAACCGCGGGTAAGTCACCTTTTCTTCCTTCAGCTCCGCCTTCTAAGAAGAAATTTTTTCCTTCATCTGCATCTCAGTCCTTTTGGACCGCTAAGACGAAAAAGTCCAAGCCTCCTACCACCTTCTTTAGAGGTGGTCGTGCAAAATCCAAAAAACCTGCACCTGCAGGTTCCCAGGACCAGAAGCCTGCTTCTTGTACCTCAAAATCCTTGATCCCTGGGTACTGGATATTGTGTCCTAGGGGTACAGACTGAAGTTTCAAGATCTCCCGCCTCACCGATGCTTCAAATCAGGCTTGCCAGCTTTACTGACAGACAGGGCTATCCAGCTGGAAGCCGTAAAAAATTTGGAAAAGTCAGAGGTCATTGTTCCAGTTCCACCTTATTTGAAACACATGGGTTACTATTCAAACCTTTTCATGGTACCAAAGCCGGATGGTTTGGTCAGGCCAATTTTGAACTTGAAATCGCTAATCCCTTATCTAAGGGAGTTCAAATTACAAAATGGAGTCTCTAGGGCGGTGATCTCAGGTCTAGAGGAGGGAGAGTTTCTGGTATCCCTGGATATCAAGGATGCGTACCTCCACATTCCGATTTGGCCACCGCACCAGGCGTATCTCCGATTTGCACTGTTGGACAGTCACTATCAGTTCCAGGCACTGACGTTCGGTCTCTCCACGGTGCTGAGGGTGTTCACCAAGGTGATGGCAGAGATGATGGCTCTCCGCAGACAGGGAATGAACATAATTCCATATCTTGACGATCTGCTGATAAAGGCATCGTCCAGGGTGAAGTTGTTGCAGTTCATTGCTCTCACGACTCATCTGCTCAGGGAACATGGTTGGATCTTGAACCTTCCAAAGTCACATTTGGAGCCGACAAGGAGATTTTCTTTCCTGGGAATGATCCTCGACACGAAAGTGCAGAAGGTGTTTCTGCCGGTGGAGAAAGCGTTGGTGATACAATCAATGGTCCGGGATGTCTTGAAGCCTGCCCGGGTATCGGTTCATCAGTGTATTCGCCTTCTGGGAAAGATGGTGGCCTCTTACGAGGCTCTACAGTACGGAACATTTCATGCTTTGTCATTCCAACTGGATCTCCTAGACAAGTGGTCGGGATCTCATCTACACATGCACCAGAGGATACGTCTGTCGCCGTAAGCAAGGATTTCACTACTCTGGTGGTCAAGTCAGGAATTCCTTCCAATAAACATCCTGGAACTAAGAGCCGTGTCCAACGGTCTTCTACAAGCAGCACACCTTCTGCAGGATCAGGCCATTCAAGTGCAGTCGGACAACGTAACGACGGTGGCCTACATAAACCGACAGGGTGGAACGAAGAGCAGAGCTGCGATGTCAGAGGTGACAAGAATCCTTCTCTGGGCAGAAAGGCACGTGGTGGCGCTGTCGGCAATCTTCATTCCGGGTGTGGACAACTGGGAAGCGGACTTCCTCAGCAGGCACGATCTCCATCCGGGAGAGTGGGGAATACACCCCGAGGTGTTCGCAGAAGTGACAAGTCTTTGGGGCGTACCTCAAATAGACATGATGGCCTCCCGCCTCAACAAGAAGCTTCGGAGGTACTGTTCCAGGTCGAGAGACCCACAAGCAGTGGCAGTGGATGCCCTGGTAACACCGTGGGTGTTCAAGTCAGTGTATGTGTTCCCTCCACTTCCACTCATTCCAAGAATTCTAAAGCTTGTAAAAAGAACAAGAGTTCAGGCGATCCTCGTTGCTCCGGACTGGCCAAGGAGAGCTTGGTACGCGGATCTCCTGCTTGGTACGCGGATTTACTGCTGGAAGATCCGAGGCCTCTTCCTCTTCGGGAGGATCTTATACAACAGGTGCCGTTCGCTTATCAAGATTTACCACGGCTACATTTGACGGAATGGAGGTTGAATGCCAGATCTTAGCTCGGAAGGGTATTCTGAACGAGGTTATTCCTACCCTGATACAGGCTAGGAAGGGAGTAACGTCTAAACATTACCATCGAATTTGGAAAAAATATGTGTCTTGATGTGAATGTAAGAAATTTCCTATGGTGGAGTTTCAACTTGGACGGTTTCTCCTCTTTCTGCCAGCAGGTGTGGATATGGGCCTGCGGTTGGGATCCACAAAGTCCAGATTTCGGCTTTATCCGTTTTCTTCCAGAAACAATTGGCTGCCCTCCCTGAAGTACAGACATTTTTGAAAGGGCTTCTGCACATCCAGCCTCCCTTTGTGGCGCCGACGGCACCCTGGGATCTTGACGTGGTGTTGCATTTCCTTCAATCGGATTGGTTTGAGCCTTTACAGGAGGCTGAGGTCAAGTTTCTCACGTGGAAGGCTGTCACATTGTTTGTCTTGGCTTCTGCACGACGTGTGTCGGAGTTGGGGGCTTTGTCCTGGAAAAGCCCCTACTTGATATTCAATGAAGAAGAGCTGAGCTGAGGACGCATCAGCAGTTCCTTCCAAAGGTTGTGTCGGCTTTTCATATCAACCAACCTATTGTGGTGCCAGTGGCTACTGACTCCTCAATTGCATCAAAGTCCTTGGATGTTGTGAGGGCTTTGAAGATCTATGTGAAGAGGACTGCTCGTCACAGAAAATCGGACTCTGTTTGTCCTTTATAATCCCAAGAAAATTGGGTGTCATGCTTCTAAGCAGTCGATTTCTCGTTGGATCAGGTTCACTATCCAGCATGCATATTCTATGGCAGGATTGCCGTGTCCAAAATCTGTTAAGGCCCACTCTACTCGTAAGGTGGGTTCTACCTGGGCGGCTGCCCGGGGTATCTCGGCTTTGCAGCTCTGCCGTGCGGCTACTTGGTCTGGGTCGTACACGTTTGCTAAGTTCTACAAGTTCGATACTTTGGCCTCTGAGGACCTCAAGTTTGGTCAATCAGTTCTGCAGGGGCCTTTGCGCTCTCCCTCCCGTTCTGGGAGCTTTGGTACATCCCCATGGTACTAATGTGAACCCCAGCATCCTCTAGGACGTAAAAGAATATAGGATTTTAATTACCTACTGGTAAATCCTTTTCTCGTAGTCCGTAGAGGATGCTGGGCACCCACCCAGCACTTCATTGTCCTGCAGTGGTTACTTGGTTCAGTACTGCTTTGTTCTTAGTTAAATACTGCGTTTTTTAACTGGTTTAGGTAATGTTTCAGCTGTTGCTGAGTTTTCAGGCTAGTTACCTTGGTTTGCCTTGTTTGTGTGAGCTGGTATGAATTTCGCCACTATCTGTGTAGTTTCCTTCTCTCGAAGTTGTCCGTCTCCTCGAGCACAGTTTCTAGACTGAGTCTGGTAGGAGGGGCATAGAGGGAGGAGCCAGCCCACATTATTAAACTCTTAAAGGGCCAATGGCTCCTAGTGGACCCGTCTATGGGGGTCATTCTGACACGATAACATGCTACAGTTTATCGCGTTTGGCCGCCGTTTCGTAGGCGCGGTCTGGCCAACGCAGGCGTGGCCAGACCGTTTGGGTGGCGGGCCGCAGCGACTGCATGACATCGCACGCAGCCGCTGCGGGCCGTGGAGCGATTAGTAGCTCCCAGCCAGCATGCTAAAGCTGCGCTGGCCGGGAGCTACTCCTAAAGTGCAAAAGCATCGCCACTTTGCGATGCTTTTGCACTTCTGCTGGGGGGAGGGGGGCAGCACTGACATTCGAGGCGGGATAGCCCTGTGCTGGGCGTCCCCCCGCATGTCTATGGACATGATCGGAGCCCTGCTAAATTTTGCAGGGCTATGATTAACTCGAAATGACCCCTGTGAGGAAACCACGCTTCGCTGGGATGGTGGTTACCCTCTGTGGGATTCAATTCACTCGGGCAGATCAAAATATATAAAAAATAAGTCTTTATTATGACAGCACCACACCATAAAATAGTCACATGTTACAGGGTAATTGGTAGCACATATCCTCCAGCAGCCTCTTGCAGTCAGCATCCATAAGTAGCAATAGAAGTAATCTGTATCCTTACCACTACCTCTTGCTAGACAGTCCTGTGTCCCCCAGCCTGGGGTACTGGCTCACACTGACCCTGTCTTGGTAGGGTTTCCTCTGGTGGCACAACGATGCCCAGCTCAGAGTGTTTCCTGCTGATGTCTGATACAGGATCCACCACAATAGACTCTCTTCCATTGAGACCTGCTCTCCTTATATACCTGACTGGCAGATCCCCTCTGGTGCCAAACAGTCTACTCAGGAGGTTGGGTCAGGATATCCCAAGGCTATTTCAGCCAGTATAGTGCTGTGGAGAGCCATTGTACATCCTCTGGGAGTTCTAACCTAATTACCTCCCTGATGACCTAGATACATAACTTGGGCTGGCAGCTAGCTATCTTACCAGTCACTCAGTCATTGTTCTGATTACATTACCAGCAACACCTATCACACCTCACACAATGGACTCACATATGTGATACAAATGGTAATGAACTAGCACAGCTGCCTGGCTCTCCTCATGTCACACACTATGGCCTGTCCTGCTATAGTCACACAATATGGCAATTGTCTTTATATCTCCAATACATACCATATTGCAGGTAATAGCAAGGACAATAAATACCTAATAACATGAAATAACAGTATACATGATACACCTAGGCTCTGGTGTATATACCTAGACTGGGCCAAGGATTAAAAAGTACATTATACTGAGAGAAACGAGTGATGAATATAAAGGTTCTCAGTCCAAGTCCATCTCGTTTCGTTACAACCCCCTATACCCCATGGTACTAACGTGGACCTTAGCATCCTCTACCGACTACGAGAAAAGGATTTACCAGTAGGTAATTAAAATCCTCTTTTTACTGATCATTTATAGAAAATAATGTGATAATAATCTCTACTTAATAGTATATACTATATATTCTCCTTAATACTATTTAGGTTATAGCTATGTGGGGATAAAGCTCCTAAATTTGCTGTTCGGACTTGGTAAATTGGACTAGACTGAGGCCTCCATGTAAATAATGGGGATTGCGTTACTTAGCTGAGCGCAGGTGATATCTATGTGTGATAGCCGGGGAGCGGCAGGTCCATAAGTAATTTTAAAAGCATTGGACGCCAGGCCGTTTCATCACATAAGCACGCAGTTTATTCACAGTTCAGACAGGGTTATCACAACAATAACATTTAACTTCTTGTTCTCCTCTCTTCAGGGTAATATTCATATGGGTTACATCAGGTTACATCTCCTTTCATTTGCTTCACTGGCAATAACAGCATTTACAGTGATGTGACAGCATTACAGTACAGTACATACCAGCGCAGTCTCTGGGAATCAGTATTGCGGCTTCCGCAAACAGATTCATTTCAGTGTGCTCTCCCCCATTCGCTAGTGGCTCTATCTAAACGGGATCTCTCATGGACACGTTACTGGGGACCTTCCGCCAAACGTGGTTCCTACCACTCACCTAGGTCGTCCTCTCCCGCAGACTCACACCTCCCGTCCTGCTTCTTAGGTACCCCTGAAGATGGGGATCCCCTGTGTTCCTGGTTCCTTCCACTGTACTCTGCATACTGTGGCTCTCACACTGCAAATCTGGATATCTTTTGCTCTTCCTAGCAGCACCTACATGCTGTTCTATAATGCCAGGGACTGTGGAGTACCATGCTTGTTCCACAGTCCCCAGACTGCGTTTCTCCTGGACACTTAGCCTGTGCCTTCCATCCTCAGTCCTCAGCTCACCCTGAATTCTAGCCTCTGCTTTGTTCCTTCTACTAAAACCCCCTACACTTCCTGTCCTAACTCCTTACATGTCACAGGGTCTGCAAGTAACTGGTTTTGGGGCCATAAACTCCCCCACTCACTGATAAGAATCAAAAGGCTTTTGGAACTTTCCAAAATCTGTTGTCTCCTAACATTCCAGTATGCCACATATGTTATGGCCTGCATTCAGCTAGTGATAAATAGCAGTGATAATAAAATCACACGGAAACTGCTGCTGTCACATGATGATTCGGGAGGAGTTGTGTGTCATAAATAGGCCCTATAATGATTGGAGACATCCTAGAGGCCGCTTCTGAGTACTGAGCCCAGGAATTGTGTCAGAGTGCTGCAGGTTAGTGTCACTCTGCAGCACCCGGCTCCTGTTACTGTGGAGGAGTCGGCATTTTGGTGTCACTCCATGTTAGGGTGACACCCTTGAGTGGCCCGCACCCCCCTTGTAACGACACACTGGGCAAATATGGCAAGGGTGCAATAATAATTTGGGAGAATGAGAGGCTGCTTCCACAATTCCATATGACATTGCAGGACAAGAGACAGATGAGACCTCTGGATCTGTCCCATCAGTATCAATTAATAGAAATTAGGAAATGCATTTGGAAATTTGTCATTTTTTTTAAAAACAGGTAACTGGTATGTAAGTATAATATTATACCATGACTCCAACAAGCGTTGTGACTTAGCCAACTTGTGTCCAGGCCAGGAACTTGGCACCCATGCATTTGATGGGATGGCATGTGGAAGTAGGCCTATTAAGGTTGCATTCCAGCTGTGTTCCATTTATAGTGCAGGAGGTAGATGATATACGTACATCATTCCTGGTCAGTAACATTTGTTGTACGTCTGATTCCCAGGAACACAACAGACTGCCGGCAGGGTGTCAGACAGACCAGAATGGCATCTCTTGGCGCTGACAGCTGCGAAACACAGAGGCGTGATGCATGACCAAGTACCCAGAGGCCACTCCCAGTGTTTGTGTGCACAGCTTATGTTAGGAGGTATGTCCTGAGTCACCTGGAGGAAGTGTACCATGCGTCTCTTCTTACTAACATGTGCAGAGGTGTTTTACCAAATGGGGCGGCCCAAGGCCTAACTGCTAAAGTCTACTGCCCCCAATAGTCTGCAGTTTGTATTGTGGCAGATCCTCACAGGTTGCATCCGTCCGTATTGATGATACATTGCCACCTGTCATCTGTAGAATGTATTGCGTTGGAACCTGAACCTCACGTGTGTAGTTGTCTGAGTTCTTTTTCTTACATTCAATGTACTTTTACTTTTTTAAGTGTCACTTTTGTGATTTAACAGATATGTTGAAATTATATATTATATGAAAGCACACCACGGGGGCTATATAATTGGTTCTAAGATCACAGAACTGGCAATCTGTTATAAGGCTGGTTACCTATAACCCCCCAAATGCATCTTGATTTCCAGTATAAAAGTTGTGTGTGTGCCCGTGCTGGGAAATAATGAATATATACTTATCTGACCCATCTAACGATGCTTCCAAGGACACAGTATCCCCCAAATATTAATTCATCATATAGACACTCCAGTTGGGGAAAATAAAACAAACAAAGTATATCTTTATGCAACAACATTTTAATAAATTTTTTTTTGTATTTGTTGGTAATAGATTATGTGTCTGCAAACACCTTTCCAGTGGTGGTACATGCCTCTCTGATGGTAGTGGGGGCACATGCGTCTCTGGTGTTTGTGGGGGCACATGACACTCTGATGGTAGTGGGGGCACATGCCACTCTGATGGTAGTAGGGGCACATGCCTCTCTGGTGTTTGTGGGGGCACATACCTCCCTGATGGTAATAGTGGGGGTTCATGCCTCCCTGATGGTGTTTGGGTGCGTGCCTCACCGGTGTTATTGGTGGGGGCGCATGCCTCTGGTGGTTATATCGGGCGCAGATGGTTTTATGATGGGGGCACCTGCCTCTTCCGGGGTGGCGGTGGTGCCTTCCTCTCCCGGGGTGGCGGTGGTGCCTTCCTCTCCCGGGGTGGCGGTGGTGCCATTCTCTCCCGGGCTGGTGCCTTTCTCTCCCGGGGTGGCGGTGGTGCCTTCCTCTCCCGGGGTGGCGGTGGTGCCTTCCTCTCCCGGGGTGGCGGTGGTGCCTTCCTCTCCCGGGGTGGAGGTGGGGCCTTTCTCTCCCGGGGTGGCGGTGGTGCTATCCCGTCCCAGGCTGGTGCCTTCCTCTCCCGGGGTGGCGGTGGTACCTGCTGTGCCTGGGATGCTGGGGGTAATGATGGCGTCTCCCTCTCCGCAGGTACTGGGTGTGCCTGCATCAACGAGGGTAACGGAATCTCCTCATTCTCCAATAACAAGGGCTCATCCCTCGGCCTCATCTTAATTAAATAAAGATAAAATAAAAATACTATGTAATAATTAAGTTCAGTTATTTGCAAAAATCCCTTCTAGTCAGATTTCCACCTTTACCATCCTCTGAGGCCGCCCTCACAAGACGTGATCAGTGATTTATGTATAATAAGGTCTATTTATCAACAATCGCATTTGCAGTGTAATATGGTCACGATATTAGCACCGAGGATCGCATTACAAGATACAATTATACCACCCGAATGTATTAAACAGCACTTGCATGGAGTGGATTACAGGCATACGGGTACATGAGGTGAGGATTTGATAGACTAATAGGGATGGTCAACGTGGGGCTCTCCGGCTGTTGTGGGACTGCAAATCACAGCATGCCCTGCTGCAGTTTTAGCATTTCCTAATAGCAGCATTGTAGTGGGGCATGCTGGGATGTGTGGTTCCACTGCAGCTGGAGGGCCGCATGTTAAACCCACTTGACTAGAAAAACCATTGCAGCAACGTGCCAAACACGTGTCACCCTGCATGGGGACTATTTCAGTGGCAGTAAGGAGAACCCATAAACAGCCACATACACCCATTAAGGGACAACATTTGGACATACATCACGAATTGGAGACATTACCCATTTATAAACTTATACTAAAGATCACCCAGCCTACAGTTTGCTGACTCATTGGACATGGTGGGACAGACAACTAAGGACATTATATGAACACTGGCATTGTACCCTGGAGCGCACCCATCTAACCATTATTTGAGTACTGTATTAGGGGTGTGAGACATCGCCTTTTGGGAGCTGCTAAGGGTAATTTCCTCGGAGCGCTGCATATATTATATTGTTTAAGCTCATATATAACACCTACGATTTGCGGCCATTGAGAACCGGCAATATTATAAATAATAGTAAATAACCCCTTAGCTTAGTGAGATTTGGGCAGAGACGCCTCCTTACATTTAGGCCTACCAAATTGGGACAAAACCGCCTTGTATGCCCTGACACGCCCACTTTCAGGTGAGCCCCGTCCCTTATAAAATCCAGGAAAAACCCTAATTGGGCAAATAACAAAGTACAAATAAAAATAAAAGCACACTTACCTTACGCCAGAAGAATATCCAGCACCTGTTACATGGGATGCAGCCCATGGCTGCTCCCTCCCACCTCACTCCTTGCTCTTCTCTCTCCACTTAATATATAATAATATAATAAAATATAAAAATAATACCTAATAAAATGTAATAAGTAATTTATATAAAGAAATTAAAAATACTCTCAGTAATTATAGCACAACTCCAACTCCAGAGCCTCCGTCCTGTACTACTGGGGACCAGATAACAGGATAAAGCCCAGTGTTCTGCCCTGGCATTCCATTCATTGTGTAATTGGACAGTCATGATGTCATAGCACAGACAGCAGCAGCAGCAGCCATACAGGCAAATATTTGTATTTCATAATGTGACTGTGTATAGGGGTAGGCAGGGACAGAATAGCGTATCTCCCAGCTGCCCCAATTTTAACACCCTAAAAAAGCAATATTTCTCTGACGTCCTAGTGGATGCTGGGAACTC